>NC_074671.1:54948903-55041403 GCF_029448725.1 Salvelinus fontinalis
TATTTATTTTACATAATGACATGATGTATGGTTTCCCACTGGGAAAAGACTGGTCAAATCAACGTTGTTTTCACGTCATTTCAACCAGAACAATCTATGTGATGACATGGAATCAACGTGGAAAACGGATTGGATTTGCAAAAAGTCATCAACGCAAGGACATTGTCGTTTTTTCACCCAACTTTTCACCTAAATCCAATGATATGGGGACATTTTTTGTTGACTTCACATTATGTAAATCAAAAGTAGACGTTGAACTGACATCTGTGGCCGGTGGGTTGTTTGTATGTGTGTGCAGAGAGAATGAAAGGGATGAAGACAGGCTCATAGGCTGAAATGGACTAAATGGAAAGGTATGAACCCATCCTTCGATGTCTCCTCCTTAGACGTGCGTGTATGTGCATTTGTGTTGCGATACCTTTAACTGTGGCTCTAATAGCAGCTTGTTGGTCTCCCTCCTGTGGCAGTTAGAGGAACAGCAGGCGGCAGAGACCTCAAAGACCAAATTAATTCACCACATGGCACCTCACTACTTACCGCCCCTAGGCTCCACAGTCTAAGATGTTCTCCTCACAAATAGATTGTATAGATTTGCTACCATTAATACGGCATATTTCACGCTATTAGAGACTATCTATATCATTCAGTGTTTCATGTCCTAAGGCCTCTCTCGTTCTTCTCTCTGTTACGCTTTTTTTTATTCTCTCTCTTTTTGTTTAACACTGTTTATAGACTTCATACCTCAAAATACTGCCTTCATGCATCATTAGAGGACAGCGGGGTATGTGTGTGTATTACTGTGTGAGTGACATACTACATAAACAGCAATGAAAGAGCCTGCTCAAGGCCTGTGTGTTTGTGTGTGTGTGTGTGTGTGTGTGTGTGTGTGTGTGTGTGTGTGTGTGTGTGTGTGTGTGTGTGTGTGTGTGTGTGTGTGTGTGTGTGTGTGTGTGTGTGTGTGTGTGTGTGTGTGTGTGTGTGTGTGTGTGTGTGTGTGTGTGTGTGTGTGTGTGTGTGTGTGTGTGTGTGTGTGTGTGGCACAGTGTAATTCAGGCCATGGTTTTAGAGTAGCACCCTTTATTGTATATATTATGTGTTCAGTGTAGAGAAGGATAAACCAGATGCAGAATTGTCCTTTACAACAGGGCTGGCCAAACTTCCTCCTGCAGAGATACCCTCTCAACAAGCTGCGTTTCTTCGCTAACATGAGGAGTGTTTATGTTGGGCTGGAGCTCGAGTATGGCTGTTACTAGCTTTCACAGCCACAAAGTCATAATTATGGTTAAACTCTATTTCAAAAATGTATCTTCTTAAAATTTGATTTTAAACCTAACAATAATCTTAATCCTAACAAGAACCACACTGTTAACCTGTTAGCCTTACCCTAACCTTAAATTAAGACCAAAAAGCCAACAAAAAAATCCCATATATTTTTTATATGCGGCCAATCTTGACTTTGTGGCTGTGGTAACCAGTGGAAAGCACCCTGTATCTCTCCAGGAGGAGGATTGGCCATCTCTGCTATACACTGATATAATATGATCCCATACAGTAGCAAAGCTCCAACACACAAGAAACTAAGAATAAATATATTCACAATTTCCTCTAATATTTGTAGGAGATAAAAGCATAAAAAGGTACCTCCTTTAAAAGATAATCGATATTTCATAGAAGTGTCTTTCCCGTGTCCAAACGCTTCGTCCTGGTTTTCTGTTCTTTTTCCCATTTTAAATCCAATGAAGTGACTTGACTGTCATTGTCCGATGAAAGTAGTTAAGTCAGCATTCCCTTTAGGAGTTTATAGCTGTATCTCATGGTTCTCTCGTATCCCGAAGGTCCTTATATTACACCTGAGAACCTATTCAGGAAATGTCCTATTCAGGAACTGCAAATATACAAACACAAATAAACTCTTACATATGCAAATATACTCCTCTGTCTCTTCACATGAGGAAGGCTACTTTTGACTATAATCCGGGAAATACTGTTTCAGCTTTTGATTGAATAGGGCCCTCAATTTCCCAGAGCAGCTCTGAGTCCCAATCATTAGTATTCAAACCTCTGTTTAGATAAATAGATCTGTGTTCATAGAAAAATAAGCCTTGACCACTTGACCACCGGTCAAATACGTGTGTCAAATACATTAAAATAATGTACTTGAGCTGCCCTTGAGTTAGTTTGCCCAGTACAACTGTGGCACCAACGGAATAGCCCCATAAGTGTGTAAGCTAAATCCAAACTCATCTCAAGCACTTTTTTGAACGTATCGGACATGTGTATTAGACCCAGGTCTGGCTGCTAGTTGCTAAGGCACTTGACTGTGTCATATCTCTCTCTCCCTCTTTCCACACCACAGGAGGCTCATAATAACGACTGGGACGGCGTGAATGGAATGGTACCCAACACATGTTTGATACCATTCCATTATTCTGTTCCAGCCATTACAATGAGCCTGTCCTCCTCAGTGAAGGTACCACCAGCATCCTGTGGTCCACAGTAACACTCAGACACAGTGACACTAATACCAGGGATGTAGTGTCCAGCGTAAACACACTTCAACACCTCTTCCACATTCTTTTCATATGGAAAGTGTTCATGCTACATTAGATGACCGTCAGACTGGGACTCTGTGTTTACACTCCCCTCTCTTTACCAATTCATACCTGACTCCTCCCTGTGTCTCAGTCTCTCTTTCTCTCTCACTGTGTTTCGTGATGTTTTTGGAGAGGCAGAGCAGCTGAGTGTCTCATCAGCAGGTCTTTAGAGAGCAAACATGAACACACACACACCCACTATATTGTCTAACATGAACACACACACATCACATTGTTTAAGATGAACACACACGCACACACCACATTGTCTTGCTTTGTGATGCTGGGAATAAAAAAAGCCTGATACTGAGTATTTAGTCAACGGTACAAAAAATAATTGCTAGTCTCAGGCACTGATCTAGGATCAGCTTATCCTTTACAAAGCCTCATCTAAGGGTAACTTCATCCTAGTCCTAACAGCTCTCGCCACCCACAGGTTTACCTCTGCATATCAACATGTTCAAGACATGACATATTACAGGAGTCATTTATTGTCATCGCCAGCGGTTCCATAGTAACATTAGAACATCTATTAGAACTGATAAGATCTGTCCAGGACTTCCATGTAATCCGGCTTGGTACTGAGTCTCATTCTCAACTCTCGCGGAAACTCTGAGTTCTGGCTCTGATTACTACTACTTGGCCCAGCGCACGCTGTCATTGTAGTAACCACGAGGGATTGGCTGGGTCTAGTTTCCTCTTTGGGTTCGGGGGGCTGGGGGGGTTGTGGAGGGTGGGGATAGCGGGGTGGTGGGGGACGTGTATACCTGTCCGGCAGGTCTCGGAACTCTGGGACTGCGGCGGACATTCCAGGGATCCCAAAGAGGCAGTCAACCAATCCCACCTTGGGGGTGGGGCCCTGGCTGTCTATGACTGTTGGGCAGAGGGTCCCGTTTCCGCGGAGATCTGAAAGAGGGGGTCCCACTGCCCCGGCAACGGTATTGATGGGGGGGGGGGACACCTCCATGTTCCACTCTCTCTCTCTCTCTGCCACCAAACTATAGTGTCCTTCGCTCTCTCTCTCCCCACCCGAGCGGTATCTTCCCACGTTACCTTTCTCTTTAGAAGCAGAGAACTGCTGCTGTTGTTGCCATTGCTGCTTCACCACTGAATCATCCTCATTCTTATAGACTGGGCTACTGCACATGTGTGTTGAGGGACTGAGGTTAGGGTTAGGGCCAGGGTCGGCGGGGAGGATGCTATCGTAGACGAGGCTATGCTGCAAGGCAGACAGAGGAGGAGGAGGGGTCTTCGGTACCGGTAACCTGTGGTGCTGCTGCTCGGTGAAAATCCCACATTCCATCTGGATCCCGGCCAGATCCACCTCTCCCTGCCGCCGGAACGGCAGCTTGTCCCGCCTCCTCAGGGCATAGGCGATCAGCGCCGCTGCCGCAAAGAACGCCGACACGAACAGCACCAGCAGGCTGAGCACCAACACCGACAGAGGGATGGAAGTCTTAGGGAGGGGACCCAGGGGGCCATGGCCTGGCACAGGGTAGCCCAGAGAGAAATCACCATCTGGGGCTGTGGAGCTGTTCCACTCCTCCTGGTTCTCCACCGTGGCCTGGTGGGTGTCCAGGTCTGGACAGAGGAGGTCCAGGGAAAGAGAGCGAAGGTCTGTACCTAAAACAAAGATACACAATGAAAAGAAAGGCACTTTCTTTAAGTCGCTGAAGAGTAACAAACCAAACAAATATAGGAACAACAATGGAAGAGCCCCATGCATTCACCTACACTGCACACCTGTGTAGAGGAGCGTCAACTTCACACATCCATGCCAGACATCAACCACATTGAAGATACGCAAGGACCTCCCTTCACGGGCCAGAGAACACAAGAAGAGGGGGGCCACGATCACAGGAAGTTCCCAGCAGGTGCCCTCCCCCCTTTTGCTCAATACTGAGTAAAGGCTCTGAATAATTATGTAAATGTGATATATATATATATGTATTTTAGAATATCTAACGATGGAAAATACATTTGAATTGATTAAAAGTTTATTTGTGCATTTGTATAGCTGAAAAGGTCCCTGTCCCACTATTCAAGCACCATTCAAGAGAAGTGGGACAGTACTATACATCTGATTTCATAAAATATAATAACAGTTTACATGAGTAGTTATATTTTAAAACACCACCAATAACTATTCATTTTAACACCAAAAGATAGATTGTTGAGAAATAATTGACAGGTTGGTTTCAAATGAGTTTCAACAGGTCACCCCATCTAGGAAAACTGACCACACCCACTACAATGATGTCACACTAACCCCCCAAAAAATTTCGTTCACAAACACATTCAGCAACAACCCAAAATCATTAGTTGTGATTGGGTTGCAAAATTACCATAGTACAGTACCCTCCAACACACATGTACCACTACACCTGATGTCCCACTAATGCTGACATCTCCCTAAGCCTGTCTAGAGACTAGATTTGACTTTTGATTTAGACACTTATTTATATAATAATTAAAGGAGCCACCTCCCATATCTTATAGTCCCACACTTGGATTCTGTAGTCCCATGGTGTGGTTATGTTTGATATAGCTAGAGGTCTTATAAATGTTACATGATATCAAATCCAATCAAATTTGTCATGTGCCGAATACAACAGGTGTAGTAGACCTTACCGTGAAATGCTTACTGACAAGCCCATAACCAACAATGGAGTTTAAGAAAGTAGTAATATTTTTTTTTTATAGTGACACAATAAAATAACGAGGCTATAAACAGGAGGTACAGAGTCAATGTGCGGGGGTACAGGTTAGTTGAGGTAATTTGTACATGTAGGTAGGGGTAAAGTGACTATGCATAGATAATAAACAGTGAGTAGCAGCAGTGTACAAAGAGGGGGGGGGGGGGTTAATGCAAATAATCTGGGTGGCCATTTCATTAATTGTTCAGTAGTCTAATGACTTGGAGGTAGAAGCTGTTATGGAGCCTTTTGGACCTAGACTTGGCACTCTGGTACCTCTTGCCATGCAGTAGCAGAGAGAACAGTCTATGACTTGGGTGACTTGAGTGTTTGACAATTTTTGGGGCCTTCCTCTGACATCACCTAGTCTATAGGTCCTGGATGGCAGGAAGCTTGGCCCCAGTGATGTACTGGGCCGTACGCACTACCCTCTGTAGCGCTTTACGGTCGGATGACGAGCAGTTGCCATACCAGGCGGTGATGGAACCGGTAAGGATGCTCTCGATGGTGCAGATGTAGAACCTTTTGAGGATCTGGGGACCCATGCCAAATCTTTTAAGTCTCCTAAGGGGGAAAAGGCGTTGTCGCACCCTCTTCAAGACTGCCTTATACAGCTCGTTGAGTGTGGTCTTAGGGTCAGCATCGGTTTGTGGTGCTAAATAGATGGCTACAAAAAATATAGATGAAAGTATCTCCTGGTAGATACTGTGGTCTACAGCTTATCATGAGGTACTCTACCTCAGGCGAGCAATACCTCGAGACTTCCGTAATATTAGACATCGCGCACCAACTGTTTTTGACAAATAGACACACCCCCACCCCTCGTCTTACCAGACGTAGCTGTTCTGTCCTGCCGATGCACGGAAAAACCAGCCAACTGTATAATTTCCGTGTCGTCGTTCAGCCACGACTCTGTGAGACATAAGATATTCCCGTTTTTAATGTCCCGTTGGTAGGATAGTCTCGAACGGAGCTCATCCAGTTTATTCTCTAGTTATTGCACGTTGGCCAATAGAACGGATGGTAGAGGCGGGTTACCCACTCACCAACGAATTCTCACAAGGCACCTGTGCCCTCTGTATCTCCGTCTTTTCTTCATGCGAATGATGGGGATTTGGACCTGGTCCGGGAGTATATCCTTCACGTCAGACTCATTAAAGAAAGAATCTTTGTCCAGTTCGAAGTGAGTAATCGCTGATGCCCAGAAGATCTTTTTGGTTATAAGAGACGGCAGCCATCCCCTCTGGCACCATTACCATGATACAGCCTACAGTAGCAGCCATCCCCTCTGGCACCATTACCATGATACAGCCTACAGTAGCAGCCAATGTGTAGTGTTCAATGTAGGCATACATTCCATGAGACTTTTGAAAACATTCACCTTTTTAGCCACTTATCCTTCAGATAAGTACACTATATATACAAAAGTATGTGGACAACCCTATTTCAGCCACACCCGTTGCTGACAGGTGTATAAAATCGAGCACACAGTCATGCAATCTCCTTACTGAAGAGCTCAGTGACTTTCAACGTGGCACCGTCATAGGATGCCACCTTTCCAACAAGTCAGCCCCGCTAGAGCTGCCCCGGTCAACTGTAAGTGCTGTTATTGTGAAGTGGAAACGTCTAGGAGCAACAATGGCTCAGCTGCAAAGTGCTAGGCCACACAAGCTCACAGAACGGGACCGCTGAGTGCACGTAAAAATCATCTGTCCTCGTTTGCAACACTCACTCCCGAGTTCAACTGCCTCTGGAAGCAAAGTCAGCACAATAACTGTTCGTCGGGAGCGTCATGAAATGGGTTTTCATTGCCGAGCAGCCACACGCAAGCCTAAGATCATCATGCGCGATGCTAAGCTTCAGATGGAGTGGTGTAAAGCTTGCCTCCATTGGACTCTGGAGCAGTGGAAACGCATTCTCTGGAGTGATGAATCACGCTTCATCACTTGGCAGTCCGATGGACGAATCTGGTATTGGCGGATGCCAGGAGAACGCTGCCAGCCTGAATGCATAGTGCCAACTGTTAAGTTTGGTGGAGGATAAATAATGATCTGGGGCTGTTTTTCATTGTTTGGGCTTGGCCCCTTATTTATAGTGAAGGGAAATCTTAACGCTACAGCATACAATGACATTCTAGACAATTCTATGCTTCTGACTATGTGGCAACAGCTTGGGGAAGGCCCTTTCCTGTTTCAGCATGACAATGCCACCGTGCACGAAGCGAGGTCCATGCAGAAATGGTTTGTCGAGATCGGAGTAGAAGAACTTGACTGACCTGCACAGAGCCCTGACCTCAACCCCATCGAACACCTTTGGGATGAATTGGAACGCCAACTGCGAGCCAGGCCTAAACGCCCAACATCAGTGCCCGACCTTACTAATGCTCTTGTTGCTGAATGGAAGCAGAAGCAATGTCCCCCTTTCCCAGATGAGTAGAGGCTGTTATAGCAGCAAAGGGGGGACAGACTCCATATTAATGCCCATGATTTTGGAATTTGACATTCGACGAGCAGGTGCCCACATACTTTTGGTCATATTGTTCTAGATGCTCCAGACGACCAATTCTCATAGCTTTTAGCCGTACCCTTATCCTACTCCTCCTCTGTTCCTCTGGTGATGTAGAGGTGAATCCAGGCCCTGCAGTACCTAGCTCCACTCCTATTCCCCAGGCGCTCTCTTTTGATGACTTCTGTAACCGTAATAGCCTTGGTTTCATGCATGTTAACATTAGAAGCCTCCTCCCTAAGTTTGTTTTGTTCACTGCTTTAGCTCACTCTGCCAACCCGGATGTTTTAGCCGTGTCTGAATCCTGGCTTAGAAAGACCACCAAAAATTCTGACATTTTCATCCCCAACTACAAGATTTTCAGACAAGATAGAACGGCCAAAGGGGGCGGTGTTGCAATCTACTGCAAAGATTGCCTGCAGAGTTCTGTTTTACTATCCAGGTCTGTTCCCAAACAATTTGAACTTCTACTTTTAAAAATCCACCTCTCTAAAAACAAGTCTCTCACCGTTGCCACCTGCTATAGACCACCCTCTGCCCCCAGCTGTGCTCTGGACACCATATGTGAACTGATTGCCCCCCATCTATCTTCAGAGCTCGTGCTGCTAGGCGACCTAAATTGGAACATGCTTAACACCCCAGCCATCCTACAATCTAAGCTTGATGCCCTCAATCTCACACAAATTATCAATGAACCTACCAGGTACCACCCCAATTCCGTAAACACGGGCACCCTCATAGATATCATCCTAACCAACTTGCCCTCCAAATACACCTCTGCTGTTTTCAACCAAGATCTCAGCGATCACTGCCTCATTGCCTGCATCCGTAATGGGTCAGCGGTCAGACGACCTCCACTCATCACTATCAAACGCTCCCTGAAACACTTCAGCGAGCAGGCCTTTCTGATCGACCTGGCCGATGTATCCTGGAAGGATATTGATCTCATCCCGTCAGTAGAGGATGCCTGGATATTTTTTTTAAATGCCTTCCTCACCATCTTGAATAAGCATGCCCCATTCAAGAAATTTAGAACCAGGAACAGATATAGCCCTTGGTTCTCTCCTGACCTGACTGCCCTTAACCAACAGAAAAACATCCTATGGCGTTCTGCATCAGCATCGAACAGCCCCCGTGATATGCAACTTTTCAGGGAAGCTAGAAACCAATATACACAGGCAGTTAGAAAAGCCAAGGCTAGCTTTTTCAAGCAGAAATTTGCTTCCTACAACACAAATTCAAAAAAGTTCTGGGACACTGTAAAGTCCATGGAGAATAAGAACACCTCCTCCCAGCTTCCAACTGCACTGAAGATAGGAAACACTGTCACCACCGACAAATCCACTATAATTGAGAATTTCAATAAGCATTTTTCTACGGCTGGCCATGCTTTCCACCTGGCTGCCCCTACCCCGGTCAACAGCACTGCCCTCCCCTCTGCTACTCGCCCAAGCCTTCCCCATTTCTCTTTCTCCCAAATACAGTCAGCTGATGTTCTGAAAGAGCTGCAAAATCTGGACCCTTACAAATTAGCCGGGCTAGATAATCTGGACCCTTTCTTTCTAAAACTATCTGCTGAAATTGTTGCCACCCCTATTACTAGCCTTTTCAACCTCTCTTTCGTGTCGTCTGAGATTCCCAAAGATTGGAAAGCAGCTGCGGTTATCCCCCTCTTCAAAGGGGGGACACTCTTGACCCTAACAGCTACAGACCTATATCTATCCTACCCTGCCTTTCTAAGGTCTTCGAAAGCCAAGTCAACAAACAGATTACCGACCATTTCGAATCCCACCATACCTTCTCCACTATGCAATCTGGTTTCAGAGCTGGCCATGGGTGCACCTCAGCCACGCTCAAGGTCATAAACGATATCTTAACCGCCATCGATAGGAAACAATACTGTGCAGCCGTATTCATTGACCTGGCCAAGGCTTTTGACTCTGTCAATCACCACATCCTCATCGGCAGACTCGACAGCCTTGGTTTCTCTAATGATTGCCTCGCCTGGTTCACCAACTACTTCTCTGATCGAGTTCAGTGTGTCAAATCGGAGGGTCTGTTGTCCGGGCCTCTGGCAGTCTCTATGGGGGTGCCACAGGGTTCAATTCTTGGACCGACTCTCTTCTCTGTATACATCAATGATGTCGCTCTTGCTGCTGGTGATTCTCTGATCCATCTCTACGCAGACGACACTATTCTGTATACTTCTGGCCCTTCTTTTGACACTGTGTTAACAACCCTCCAGGCGAGCTTCAATGCCATACAACTCTCCTTCCGTGGCCTCCATTTGCTCTTAAATACAAGTAAAACTAAATGCATGCTCTTCAACCGATCGCTGCCTGCACCTGCCCGCCTGTCCAACATCACTACTCTGGACGGCTCTGACTTAGAATATGTGGACAACTACAAATACCTATGTGTCTGGTTAGACTGTAAACTCTCCTTCCAGACTCACATCAAACATCTCCAATCCAAAGTTAAATCTAGAATTGGCTTCCTATTCCGCAACAAAGCATCCTTCACTCATGCTGCCAAACATACCCTTGTAAAACTGACCATCCTACCAATCCTCGACTTCGGTGATGTCATTTACAAAATAGCCTCCAAAACCCTACTCAATAAATTGGATGCAGTCTATCACAGTGCCATCCGTTTTGTCACCAAAGCCCCATATACTACCCACCACTGCGACCTGTACACTCTCGTTGGCTGGCCCTCGCTTCATACTCGTCGTCAAACCCACTGGCTCCAGGTCATCTACAAGACCCTGCTAGGTAAAGTCCCCCCTTATCTCAGCTCGCTGGTCACCATAGCAGCACCTACCTGTAGCACGCGCTCCAGCAGGTATATCTCTCTGGTCACCCCCAAAACCAATTCTTCCTTTGGCCGCCTCTCCTTCCAGTTCTCTGCTGCCAATGACTGGAACGAACTACAAAAATCTCTGAAACTGGAAACACTTATCTCCCTCACTAGCTTTAAGCACCAGCTGTCAGAGCAGCTCATAGATTACTGCACCTGTACATAGCCCATCTATAATTTAGCCCAAACAACTACCTCTTTACCTACTGTATTTATTTATTTATTTTGCTCCTTTGCACCCCATTATTTCTATCTCTACTTTTTTCTATCTCTACTATCTCTACTTTTTTTACTTTTTTTTACTTGCTATATTGTATTTACTTCACCACCATGGCCTTTTTATATTTTTATTTATTTATATATATATTTTGTTTGCCTTCACCTCCCTTATCTCACCTCACTTGCTCATATTGTATATAGACTTATTTTTCACTGTATTATTGACTGTATGTTTGTTTTACTCCATGTGTAACTATGTGTTGTTGTATGTGTCGAACTGCTTTGCTTTATCTTGGCCAGGTCGCAATTGTAAATGAGAACGTGTTCTCAATTTGCCTACCTGGTTAAATAAAGGTGAAATAAAAAATAAATAAAAATATTGTGTATGTGACTGAAAATGTTGTTGTATTGTGTTGTATGGTGCAAGACACCACAATGCAATGCATTATTATGCATTATTATTCCCACACCATTATCACTACAGAGAGTCAGACAAGCCTATTGGCTTCTTAGCTTAAGCTTAGTTTAGCTTATTCAAGCCGGTCTCAAAATACAACACTGTCCCTTTAAGATATAAAAAAGCTCTTTACCGGACTCGCTTTTCAACGTTGGCTAGAAATGTACATGTTTCGTAGTCTTGTAGGAAGCAATCACTCCCCCATTGCTGACAAGAAATTAGCTAATAACTCAGAAACGTGCATAGAATATGAACAAATGTGCACACGCGGCTACAGGCATTGATCTCAAAACGAACACATCTTCTCGCGAACGCTCGTGTTTGTCAATGCAATAAAATCCTCCTCAATGCAATAAAATCCTCCTCCGATGCGCTCTGCTTAAATCAAAATCACATACTAACTCTTGTGTTTTTGGTATGTTTCATTGAAAGCGGCTAATAGTATGTTGTTTCGATCACAATTCCCACAGTAGAAGGAAACGCTGATAGTGTAAACCACAGGTGTTAAACTAATTCCAAGGAGGGCCGAGTGTCTGAGGGCTTTCGCTCCTCCCTTGTACTTGATTGATGAATTAAGGTCACTGAGTAGTAAGGAACTATCCTCACCAGCAGACACTACGCCGTACATGGAAAGAGTTTGACACCCCTGGTGTAAACTAACTGGGCAAACTCTAGTATAGATCAATCTAGTGCGTCTCTGCACAGACTTGTATTTCTTATGCGCGGCAGTCAGATATGTAAGAGAGTTGTCCAGCTCGATCTCATCTTCCCAGATTTGAATGTGAGCATGCACTCTGCGTTTGTTACTTTTGTATCTGTTATTATTGGCTGTCTTTCCACTGAAAATTCCTGTCTCTATAGTCTTTTTTTCCATTTAATCAAATACTATGGAAATACCCCACACTTTTCCCCTTCCTTTCATTTAGCATTATGCCAAAATCTTTATTATTCATTCATCCTTTACATTCAGCACATGATCCTGGTTATTTCCTAATAAATCTGTTGTTCATAAAGTATCTACTCTTCTCCATGAATGCATTGCCTTGTCATTTAACAGTACTCAATTGCCTTCAGATAGAATTATGTGACAAGTTGTATTTATCCCTTGTTGCTAAATGGTTCTCTGGGTGTGCGTCAGCTCATGCTGTTTATTAGAATGTTAACTGGGCTGCCATGAGCCTTAGCCCCAGTACCTGTGGTCTCTTCTGGTGAGTGACAGACCACCTCCCCCACCACCACCACCGCACTCAGGCCCTCCAGCCAGCGCTTCAGAGGGGCCGCATCACACCTGCACTCCCATGGGTTCTGCTGCAGGTCCACCTGGGAGGAGATGATGAGAAAAGCTTTATATCCATCTGTGTCCATAGAAATGTGATTGGTGCCATACAAAATGAGGAACATCTGACTAGTCCAGTTAGATGCTCTATAATCCCCTCCACAGACAGACTGACAGACACACCTGTGCCCATACACGTTACACACACACACCTATACCAATACACACCACCCCACTACACACACCTCGTCTGCACCCACCCCTAACCCCCTACAAACACCCCTCCCCATCCCTTCCTCCTACCTGCACCAGTCCAGTGAGGTGCTCTAACACCCCCTCGACAGGCAGGCTGAGGAAGTGGTTGTTGCGGAGGTTGAGACGGGAGAGGGAGATGACCTGGAACACTCCGACAGGAAGTGACCTCAGCAGGTTGGCGTTGAGGAAGAGCAGCTGGAGAGACGGCATGGGGCTGAACGCTCCCGCTTCCACCACACCGATCTCATTGTACTCGAAATACAGGTACCTACAAGGAAACATGATCATACAGTACCCAGGAACGTGTGTGTGTGAGTGTGTGTGTGTGAGTGAGTGTGTGTGTGTGGCAGTCAGTCCTACCTGAGGTTAAGTAGACCCAGGAACATGTGTGGGCTAAGCCTCTGCAGGTTGTTGCCGTTCAGGTAGAGACTCCTCAGGGTCGGCAGGCTGGAGAACGCTCCCTCCTGGAGAACCAGACAGAGAGAAAGAGAGAGAGGGGAGAGAGACAGGGACAGAGAGAGAGGGGGACCGAGAGAGACAGGGACAGAGAGAGACAGAGGAAGAGAGAGAGGGGAGAGAGAGACAGAGAAAGAGAGAGAGAGAGGGACAGAGAAAGAGAAAGAGAGCGAGAGAGAAAGAGAAGGTAAATGCAGGAGCTTCGTGTCCATTGTGCCACAGGGCCCCTCAATTTTATCCATGTGTACGCTGAAATCCAGGTTATAGGCCTAATGTTTTGTTTTTTACGAATATTTAAAGCATTGATATCAAACTTGGCCATCAGTGCTCCCCGTGTATGACGCCTCAGGCTAAAGACAATCTGAACCCTAGGAGATCCTACGCCTAAACCTGAATAAAGGAGATCCTCTGGCTAACGACAACCTGAATAAAGGAGATCCTCTCTGGCTAACGACATCTTGAATAAAGAAGATCCTCTCTGGCTAATGACAAGCTGAATAAAGGAGACCTTCTGGCTAATGACAACCTGAATAAAGGAGATCCTCTGGCTAACGACAACCTGAATAAAGGAGATCCTCTCTGGCTAACGACATCTTGAATAAAGAAGATCCTCTCTGGCTAATGACAAGCTGAATAAAGGAGACCTTCTGGCTAATGACAACCTGAATAAAGGAGATCCTCTCTGGCTAATGACAACCTGAATAAAGGAGACCTTCTGGCTAATGACAACCTGAATAAAGGAGATTCTCTCTGGCTAATGACAACCTGAATAAAGGAGATCCTCTCTGGCTAATGACAACCTGAATAAAGGTGACCTTCTGGCTAATGACAACCTGAAAAAAGGAGATCCTCTCTGGCTAATGACAACCTGAATAAAGGAGATCCTCTGGCTAATGACAACCTGAATAAAGGAGAGCCTCTCTGGCTAATGACAACCTGAATAAAGGAGATCCTCTCTGGCTAATGACAACCTGAATAAAGGAGATCCTCTGGCTAATGACAACCTGAATAAAGGAGATCCTCTGGCTAACGACAACCTGAATAAAGGAGATCCTCTCTGGCTAACGACAACCTGAATAAAGGAGATCCTCTCTGGCTAACGACAACCTGAATAAAGGAGATCCTCTGGCTAACGACAACCTGAATAAAGGAGAACCTCTGGCTAATGACAACCTGAATAAAGGAGACCCTCTGGCTAATGACAACCTGAATAAAGGAGATCCTCTGGCTAATGACAACCTGAATAAAGGAGACCCTCTGGCTAATGACAACCTGAATAAAGGAGATCCTCTGGCTAATGACAACCTGAATAAAGGAGACCCTCTGGCTAACGACAACCTGAATAAAGGAGATCCTCTCTGGCTGACGCCAACCTGAATAAAGGAGATCCTCTCTGGCTAATGACAACCTGAATAAAGGAGATCTTCTCTGGCTAATGACAACCTGAATAATGGAGATCCTCTGGCTAATGACAACCTGAATAAAGGAGATCCTCTCTAGCTAATGACAACCTGAATTAAGGAGATCCTCTGGCTAATGACAACCTGAATAAAGGAGATCCTCTGGCTAATGACAACCTGAATAAAGGAGATCCGGTTGTTTCCCAGGTGAAGTAGATCCAGACTGGAAAAATTCCAGAAATCTGACTTATAGATCCGCTGGATGAGGTTGCCGCTGAGGTACAGCTTCCGTCCGTTGAGGGGGCGTGGCGTGAGCTGGGAGACGTTATGGAATCCGCTCTCCTTACAGTTGACTGTCAACCCTAGGTCTGGAACAATTATACTGAATCAACTTTATTATTTATTATACAGCTCTTTCATACATTTCAGTCCAAAATGTTTTGCATTGAGCACATATGCAAAGCTAGTCTCAGCAGTATGACATCATCAGACACAATGGGGCGACTTCCTGTTTACAGACAACAACATTATTCAGATTTGTCACTGGTGCATAGTGCAATGATTGTCCCTGTTAGTTTGTGTTCCTTGTGGCTTGCCCACATTGTGAAGAGCACAATAGTAGCAGTCTTGGCAAATTCAAATCTTGTTGTTTATATCTGTTAGCAGGAAGTCATCTTGCTGTGTGTGATGATGTCATCCTGCTGAGCCAAAGAAGTCCCATCCAAACTGTACCTGAGATGTGGAGGTTACAGGTGCAGCCTAGAGGACATATGATGGGGATGGGGGGGCGAGTCTGGTACCCTGCGATGGGAGGGGGCTGGTTGGGGAGGAGGCTACGCTGGGTGGGGGGCGTCCTGGAGGGCCGGGGACGCTTAGTGGGCCGAGGGGACCTCTCTCTCCCCCTCCGCTCAGCCGATGATGAAGTCGACGAAGATGAGGTATGTGTGTTCTGATGGTGAACCATGGAGGACGGCTTGGTGGGTCTGGGCCTCCCAGGGTTGTGGTTCGCTTTTGGGTTAGAGGGCGGATGCTGAGGAGGCTGTACCCCTCCGTGCTTCTCCCTCTCTCCCTCCTTCTCCCCCTCTCCCTCCACCTCTCCGGCACACAGTTCTTTGCGTGGTATCTCCCTCAGGTCTTTCCCGTGCAGGTGGAAGGGGTATTCGCAGGTGATGTCCCCCACCACTGCGGTGTAGGGGATGTGTCCCAGCCAGATCTGCAGCTGGACAGCCTCACAGCCACAGATCCAGGGGTTCTCCTCCAACTGGAGCTCCATCAGGCTGCGGCCCACGTACTCCAGGGTCCCGGCGTAGGCCAGGCTCTTCAGACGGTTCCCCCGCAGGTCCAGGTGGGTCAGAGACACAGATCTGGGGGTGGAAGGGATCATTACGGCTGGGGTCAATTCCATTTCAATTCCACATTGCGAAAAATTGGAGATGGAATTGGTGATCCTGTCATTGAAGAATAAGGAGCATGATTGATACATGTTATAAATGTGATTGAAAACAACTTTGTCAGACAGTCACCTTGGTCAGAGTGAGAAACAGACCCGTGATGTGGACATAGTGCAGGATTATTAAGCAGGTAGATACCTGAAGAGGTGAGGAGGCAGAGCAGGGATCAGGTTGTCGTTGAGGATGAGCACTCGTAATTTATGCAGGTAGCGTAGCGCCCCGCTGTCGATGCGTTTGATGACATTGTAGTCGGCCTGTAGTTAGAGGGGATAGAGGTTAAGTCAAAGTGTTCAAATGTGACATTTTGACACAAACAGGAACTCATCAGGCTCAGGAGATCCCACATAACTTATTGATTATCATTGTCACAGTAAGTATGGATGAGGACTAATCACAGTGATTATTGATGAGGATTGACCACAGTGTTTATTGATGGTTCTGATGGGTAGTAATGATGTCAGGCCTACCTGCAGGTACTCCAGTGCCTCCAGGCCAGAGAAGGTGTCGTTGCGGAACACCTCCAGCTTGTTCTCGTGGAGGTAGAGGCGTCTCAGTGTCCCCAGACCATGAAACGCCCCGGCACGGATGTCCTGCAGCGCGTTGTTGCCTAGGTTTATCGCCACGGCATTGCTATGGTGCAGGAAGCCGTTACTATAGAGACGCCTCAAGGAGTTCCTCTGCAGGTTGAGCTTGAAGGGGCGGAGCCAGGACTGGGACACCTGATTGGTTGATTGATTGATTGGTTGTTTGACTTTATTTAATCATATACAAATATACATATGCCAAAACAGAAACAGTACATTTAGTGCAGTAATGCAGTATAGTGCAGAACAGGGCTGTTTATTAATATACTACTGCAGTATGTATATTATAATATAAAGTACAATAGATTAAGGTAATGCAGTGCAGTCACCTGGCTGGCGTTAGTGAAGCCCCGCCCATCACAGTGCACGTGCAACACGCCCTCTTTGACCTCGCATGTGCACGGCTCGAAGCACGGTTCATCCACCTCCTCCTCCGAGCTGTCCACCATAGGGGTGTGTGTGGAGGTGGGCGTCGGGGTGTGTGTGTGAGTGTGTGTCTGGGTTGGGGTCACACAACCCAGGACCACCACAGACAGCAGGGAGAGCCACAGCATCCTACCTCCTCTGCCTTCAGCCCAGGCCAGGGCAGCGGCACACACCCACCCCTCACCGCACTGCATACAGAAACACACACATGGCTACTGTTAAATGGGATCCTATCAGACCCAGCAGAGTGATGCTTATGCATGTCCCTTTGTTTATGAACTACTGGCACCGTCGCGTTAACGTGACTGTTTCTGGTAGTACTCTGGTTTCACATCCTGGAACCAACACTTGGACTGGTACCAGAATAAACTTGGTTTTCACATGAGTGAAAATATCATTATATATCGTTTAATCAGCTATATGAGTTATAGTGCTATATTTAAGCACTACGGCGCGAGAGGGTGTGGTATATGGCCAATATAACATGGCTAAGGGCTGTTCTTAGGCACAACGCAACGCAGAGTAAATATTATTATAAACCGGGTGGTTCGAGCCATGAATGCTGATTGGCTGACAGCCGTGGTATATCAGACCGTATACCAAACGTATGACAAAACATTTATTTTTACTGCTCTAATTACGTGGGTAACCAGTTTATAATAGCAATAAGGCACCTCTGGGATTTGTGATATATGCCCAATATACCACGGCTAAAGGCTGTATCTAGGCACCCCGCGTTGCGTCATGCTTAATTAAGAACAGCCCTTAGCTGGTATATTGGCCATATACCACACCTCCTCTGACCTTATTGCTAATTGTAACATAATTATAATTTATAGTATATATATTTATATAGGAGTTATAGCACAGTTCAGGATACATAATGCTTCAGGTTCCATACCAGACAGTGACGTGGAAAACACCCATTACATTCATCAACAAGGAACTAACAACAGCAATCCAAGTCCATTATAATACATTAGGTTGATTACCATGATAACACAGCAGATAGCATGAGAGAGGATCTGAAGACCTCTTCGGGACATAAGAGGCTGCTTTAAAATCATAATGACAGTCAGAGTGATGCTGATGATGACAATAAAATAATATATTATAAACACAGGGCCGGATGGATGAGAAGACGGCACTAGAAAACAAGAGATGCAATATGCTGTCTTTAACCAGG
Organism: Salvelinus fontinalis; assembly: GCF_029448725.1. NCBI lineage: Eukaryota > Metazoa > Chordata > Actinopteri > Salmoniformes > Salmonidae > Salvelinus > Salvelinus fontinalis. The sequence goes on from NC_074671.1 coordinate 54,967,268, forward strand.
AAAATGACAGAAGAAGGAGAAATCAGGAGGCTCTCTTTGCCTGATTCATCTAACTTGGAGGCCACCATGCAGAAGGTAATGGGCTACTAATCAAAAAACAATAACAATCAGAAGCTACTAGCTAGTTCAATTGCTCCTGCATTTAGACAGACAGAGAGTCGTCCTCAGGCTCAATTGCTCCTGCATATAGACAGACAGAGAGCCGTCTGGCTGCTGGACGAGATTAGTTTAGAAGCAGCTAGCACACACTGAAAAAGGCCATGATAATGAAGGTAAAAAAAGAATAATTGATAATGCAATGATAACAATAACAGCAATTACAACAATGATAATGTAACAATACGGATAATGTAATAAAATGCAACAACAATGTTACAATAAGGATAATGCAATAAAGTGCAGTGGTAATGTAACAATAAGGACCATGTAATAAAATGTAATGATAATGTTACAATAAGGATAATGTAAGAAAGTAGTAATGTAACAACAAGGACCATATAATAAAAGGTAATGACAACGTAACAACAAGGATAATGTCATAAAAGGTCATGATAAGGTAATGATTTGAATCAGTGGCTGGGAAAATACTGCAGTACGATAAACAGACAACCTGAGATGAGATGTCAGGGAGAGGTGATTATGGAATGAGAGGAAGAGGACAAGGGGGGAGAAGAGGAGAAGGGGAGTGGAAAAGAAAGGGGAGAGGAGAGGATGATAGATATGAAAAGAAGAGTGGAGAGCAGGGAAGATAAGATGAGAGAAGGGGGAAGAGAAGAAAATAGAAGATTGGAGTGAGGGGGAAATGAGCAGAGGAAGAGAGGTAGCAGAAGAGAGAGAAAATAAGAGGAGAAAAGAAAAGAGAGGAGTGAGGGTCTTATGAGAAGAGGAGAGGAGGAGCAGAATGTTGTGCTGAAGAGAGAGGATTGATTGCGTAACCATGAGAAACCGTGAGTCAGTCAGTCAAGGCTATATCGTGTCTCTCTTTCTCTCTCGCTCTCTCTCACACACAGACACACACAGGAGAGCTCCAAGTGAAACAGCTCAAATCTATTGATATTGATTGTATCAAAAGTCTTCCTTTTCCCTGCACACAGTGTTCCCTGGCTGGAGAGAAATAGAAGGAGAGAGAGAGAGAGTATGTGTGTGTCTGTGTGTGTGTGTGTGTGAGAGAGAGAGAGGTTTGTAGATTCCGTGGATAAATACATGCAGGTTTGTATTGAGTGGATAAAGACATGCAGGTTTGTAGATTCAGTGGATATATACATGCAGGTTTGTATTGAGTGGATAAATACATGCAGGTTTGTATTGAGTGGATAAATACATGCAGGTTTGTATTCAGTGGATAAATACATACAGGTTTGTAGATTCAGTGGATAAATACATGCAGGTTTGTAGATTCAGTGGATAAATACATGCAGGTTTGTATTCAGTGGATAAATACATGCAGGTTTGTATTCAGTGGATAAATACATGCAGGTTTGTATTCAGTGGATAAATACATGCAGGTTTGTAGATTCAGTGGATAAATATATGCAGGTTTGTATTCAGTGGATAAATACATTGTCACGCCCTGACCTTTGTTATCTTTATTATTTGGTTAGGTCAGGGGTGGTTTGTTTAGTTTTTGTCCTGTCTAGGGTTTTTTTTATATCATGGGGTGTTTGTTAGTCTAGGTTATTATAGGCCTATGGTGGCCTGAATTGGTTCCCAGTCAGAGACAGCTGTTTATCGTTGTCTCTGATTGGGGATCCTATTTAGGTTGCCATTTTTCCATTTTGGTTTTGTGGGTTATTGTCTATATGGAGTTGTATGTCAGCACTTGTTATATAATAGCTTCACGTTCGTTTTGTTATTTTGTTTAGTGTTTCTTCGTTTGATTAAAAAGTATGTATTCATATCACGCTGCGCCTTGGTCTCCTCCTTACGATGAACGTGACAGAATAACCCACCAAACAAGGACCAAGCAGCGTGATAAGGAGGAATAGCGCTTAATGGGGAAATGGACCTGGGAGGAAATACTGGATGGAGCAGAACCCTGGACACAGCCGGGGGGAAATCGCCTTTCTAAAGAGGAGATAGAGGCAGCGAAAGCAGAACGGCGATACTACGAGGAGAAATACCGGAGAATAGAGGAACGGTGACGATATGAAGGTACACGGCTTGCACGGAAGCCCGAAAGGCAGCCCCAATAAAAAAAAATGGGGGGGGGGGGGGACACGAGGAGATTGGCTGAGTCAGGTAGGAGACCTGAGCCAAATCCTTGTGCTTACCGTGGGGAGTGTGTCACTGGTCAGGCACCGTGTTATGCGGTGGAGCGCACGGTGTCTCCAGTGCGCTATTCTAGCCCGGTGCGCTCTATTCCAGCTCCTCGCATTTGCCAGGCTAGAATGGGCATCCAGCCAGGAAGGAGGGTGCTGGCTCAGCGCTCCTGGTCTCCAGTATATACCTCCTTGGACCAAGATATCCTGCACTGGCTTTGCGTACTGTGTCTCCGGTGAGTCTGTACAGCCCAGTGTGTCCTGTGCCAAAATAAACATCCAGCCAGGACGGGTTGTGTCAGCTCTACACTCCAGACCTCCAGTATGCCTCCACAGTCCAGTACATCCTGTGCCTGCTCCCCGCACTCGCCCTGAGGTGTGTGTCACCAGCCCAGTACCACCAGTGCCGAATCCACGCACCACCAGTGCCGAATCCACGCACCAGGCTTCCAGTGCGTCTCCAGGGTCCAGTACGCCCTGTTCCTGCTCCTCGCACTCGCCCTGAGGTGCGTGTCCTCAGCCCGGTACCACCAGTTCCGGCACCACGTACCAGGCCTCCAGTGCGCCTCCAGGGTCCAGTACGCCCTGTTCCTGCTCCTCGCACTCGCCCTGAGGTGCGTGTCCTCAGCCCGGTACCACCAGTTCCGGCACCACGCACCAGGCCTACAGTGCGCCTCGGCAGTCCAGAGCGTCCGGCGACAGTACCCAGTCCAGAGCGTCCGGCGACAGTACACAGTCCAGAGCGTCCGGCGACAGTACCCAGTCCAGAGCGTCCGGCGACAGTTCACAGACCGGAACCTCCTACGACGGGCCACAGTCCGGAACCACCAACGACGGGCCACAGTCCGGAGCCTTCAGAGACGATCTCCAGTCCGGAGCCTCCAGCGACGATCTCCAGTCCGGAGCCTCCAGCAACGATCTCCAGTCCGGGGCCTCCAGCGACGGTCCCCAGCCCGGGGTCTCCAGCGACGGTCCCCAGTCCAGAACATCCGGCGATGATCCACGCAGCGAGGGTACCCAGCCCGGGGCCTACGGCGAGGATCCGCAGTCCAGAGCCTCCGGCGATGATCCACGGGTCAGTGCTACAAGAGCAGACTCGGTGTAAAGAACGGGGGCGGCGTCCAGAACCAAAGCCGCCACCGAGGTTAGATGCCCACCCAGACACCCAGACCCTCCCGTATAGGTTTAGGTTTGCGGCCGGGAGTCCGCACCTTTGAGGGGGGGGGGGGGGGGTACTGTCACGCCCTGACCTTAGTTATCTTTGTTTTCTTTATTATTTGGTTAGGTCAGGGTGTGACAAGGGGAGTTTGTTTAGTTTTTGTCCTGTCTAGGTTTTTTTGTATATCTAGGGGTGTTTGTTAGTCTAGGTTATTATAGGTCTATGGTGGCCTGAATTGGTTCCCAATCAGAGACAGCTGTTTATCGTTGTCTCTGATTGGGGATCTTATTTAGGTTGCCATTTTTCCATTTTGGTTTTGTAGGTTATTGTCTATATGGAGTTGCATGTCAGCACTTGTTATATAATAGCTTCACGTTCGTTTTGTTATTTTGTTAGTTTGTTTAGTGTTTATTTGTTTGATTAAAAAGTATGTATTCATATCACGCTGCACCTTGGTCTCCTCCTTACGACGAACGTGACATACATGCAGGTTTGTATTCAGTTGATAAATACATACAGGTTTTTATTCAGTGGATAAATACCTACAGGTTTGTATTCAGTGGATAAATACATACAGGTTTGTAGACTCAGTGGATAAATACATACAGGCTTGTAGATTCAGTGGATAAATACATACAGGTTTGTATTCAGTGGATAAATACATACAGGTTTGTAGACTCAGTGGATAAATACATACAGGCTTGTAGATTCAGTGGATAAATACATACAGGTTTGTTTTCAATGGATATATACATGCAAGTTTGTATTCAGTGGATATATACATGCAGGTTTGTATTCAGTGAATAAATACATGCAGGTTTGTATTCAGTGGACTCTAGTATCCTTTTCAATTTGGTCCTCATTGGGTAATGACTGTCTGACCTACAAGACAACACTGTTTACTTCCTCGAGCCACTTGATTGGCTAATAACTCAGGCCCCTCTCTCATTTTTTCAACTCTCTCTCTCACAGAAATCTATTTATCCATCCATCCACTCATCTATCCATTCATCTATGCATCCAGAACAGGTGTGGTTAGACCTACTTTGCTTTTCTTTCGTGACTCTTCCTTCCTTGTTTCCTTCCTTCCTACCTTCCTCCCCCTGTTCTCCATCCCCTGCACCGTGGCGCAAACCAACCAGCAATGACCGCGGCAGCTGCTTATTACAACACATATTCATGTCACATAATCCCAGCGTCTACCTTTCCTCACGAACCCACTGTCCATCCAGGGCCGTTACAGAGCTTTCCCTGCCCGGCGCATCCCGGCTACTCTTCCCTAGAAACACAACGCACCATCCAGAACCAAGACTATGGAAATAGCTATATCCATACAACAATGTCAATTAGTAACATTACTGGGCACAATTATAATTATAGAATTAGTGCGTGTCCAAATAGTAATTAATATAACCTATTAAGGCACTAGATTCTTGGCACTAAAGCAAACCATTTATATTCGCCTTTGTCTGCCTCCCCCTTCCCCTCCCACTAGCGCTAAGAACCATACAGCGGCAGTGGATCTGCAGAGACGAGGTCTTTACTCACTCAGGTCCCGCGAAGAAATCCACGAACAGCCGATGGGAGACTTTATGCGTTGGCTGTCGACATGTCTGTTTGCTTTTCAGCTGCACTCTTCCTTCCCTCTCTCCTTTCCTCTCCTGGAGCGGTTGAGGCGGATGGGGGGAGCAGAGGGAACGTGACAGGACTGCAATGTGGGTGAGAGAGAGAGAACCGTAGAAAAAACGCACCGCTTTAGAATGCAGGTCTGTTCCCCTCTCCAGCGCTCAACAGTGCTGCCCGCGGGAACTCAGCTGCGGCGCGGGACTGCCACCGAACACGCGCATGATGCTGTGCGGATTGTATTAAGGATGACTTGTCTCTCCATCTTTGATAACCGGGTAGCCTAATTAAAGTAAAGAAAATGAAGTAGCCAAAAGGACAATAAAAGAAAGGAGGAATGAGTGGAGTGAAGTGGGAAACTGGGGAAGTATTCGAAGAAGAAGCTAGTTTGGATTTAGTGCCATGTTTAATTATATTTGACCGGGCGCGCGCATTTGGTGCTCTAATCAAGTGAACTGATTTGCCATATCTGTTTATTACACAGGCCTAAAGGATACCAGAGGAGGCCTATAGGGCTACAGGGTAGGTTACTTCGCTCAGAAACAGTTTAGTACTAGAGCGGTGGATCCTGCATTCAATGTAAATGTAATCGATGTCCATTGGGCTATTTGTAAATAAGGGTTTAAACGTAAAAACGGGTAGGTCTGTAAAAGTGACCAAATAGTTTTCATTTTGAATTATTCCTCAATCGATGGCTGTTGACAGATGACACCACGCAGATATTAGGTTACCTAACCTGTAGGCCTAGTGGGCTATTAACTGTATCTTCACATGCACAGATGTAAAGCACCCTACCCAGGCCTTCAGCTTTTCCGACAATAATTCATCATCTCATTACTTTATTCATCTCTGCTCATGCCCTTAAGCACCAACAACGGATTTCTAGAGAACCGGTGTTTTAGTTACCATGGCGACCCGCGCCAGCCGGCATCCTTGCAGCATCCTTGCACACCTCGGTAGACTGACTTATTTTCTGCTCTTCTACTGTACTGTATACACAGAATCTACTGTATAGACCGGTTGTACACACACACACACACACACACACACACACACACACACACACACACACACACACACACACACACACACACACACACACACACACACACACACACACACACACACACACACACACACACACACACTAGTTAATAATAAAAAGTGGAATTGGGCTCGAACAATAATGTGCAAGAATACATGGAGAAAGATTGGCCATAATAGCAAACATAGATCAATGCTACCCCATGGTAGGCTAAAACCTTAGTGCGCTCTTTTCCCGAGCGATCCCCTGGAGGAGAGCCACCACCCTGCGCTGTAAAGGGGTTGCCATGAATTTGACAGTAACTTCAAAGCAGCTCATTGGCAAGTAAGTTACTGTATTTCATATTGCAGTACACCTACTGTAATCTAAATACAGAATCAAAGCAAGAACTGTGGAATGACACAGTACAATACCGTAGAGTTGACTGTATTATACAGTAACAAAGTAAATGCTACTGTAATCGTAATGAGTGAATTAATTAAATTCATTGAGGGGAGATGGGGTTTCTAATTCACAGTATTTTATTGTAATTACATGTAATTGGTGCAAGCAGGTTACAGCATGTCAATGAATATATGGTGTTTTTTATTACTTACACTTCTAGAGGTCTTATTAACAAAGGCTTCCAAACTGGCAGCAACTAAAAGGCCAAACAGACCAACATGACATGGCAGAATGCTCAACCATTAATGGTTTAAGACTTGCTGCCACTCCAATCTGTCCCTTATACATTTCAAATTGATAGGGCACTACTACAGCATACCAATTAAATTGGTACAGCACTCTCACTAACATGTGCAACAAACATAGCCTCTGACAAGGCACGCCTCAAAATATGTTACTGAGCCAGAACAAAAATACCATGCACCCACTAGTGTTCCCCAAAAAATGTGAGCTCCAAAAATATGGAAATCCAGCAATTCTTTCCTGGCCACAACATTTTCCCACTATGAACCATAATTTAGAGTATGCTGCAGTAAAATGTTTGACAGTATTGTATTGTTGATAATGCCCAAAATTACCATATAAAGTACCGTTTTATTTTACAGTGTGGGTCTAACAGCACATCACAACATATACACGCAGGCCTGGCCTACATACCATTATAACCATTTCCAGTTCAATTTCGCGTTGATCTCAGCTTACAATAATGTGAATTACCTACGGGTAATGGAGTAGTACTTACATCTATCTATCTCTCTCTCTCTCGCACTCTCTCTCTATATATATATATATCTATATATATGTCTCTCTCAATCTCTCTCTCTCACTCTCTTACTATGTCTCTCTCTCCTGACAGAGATAAAAAAAGGGGAATCTTTTCTCGTAGATGTTTATCAGAGAGAGAGAGGGAGAGACTGAGGCACTTCCAGTAATGTCAATGTGTGTGTGTGTGTGTTTGTTTGTGTGTGTGTGTTAGATGATGGCTATAGATTTCAGAGCTCTCAGGTGCATTAGTGTATGATAACAGTTTTCCCACAAAGCTATAATGCACAAACAATGGAAACACACACACATACACTCACGCACACACACACGTGTACGCATACACATAGGACCAGATACAGTGCATTTGGAAAGTATACAGACCCCTTGACTTTTTATACATTTTGTTACATTACAGCCTTTTTCTGAAATTGAATAAATACTTTTTCCCCCTCGTCAATCTACACACAATAACCCATAACAACACAGCGAAATCATTTTTTTAGAAATATCTTATTTGCATAAGTTTTCAGAACCTTTGCTATGAGACTCGAAATTAAGCTCAGGTGCATCTTGTTTCCATTGATCATCCTTGAGGTGTTTCTACAACTTGATTGGAGTCCACCTTTCTCAAATTCAATTCATTGGGCGTGATTTGGAAAGGCACACACCTGTCTATATAAGGTCCCACAGTTGACAGTGCATGTCAGAGCAAAAACCAAGCCATGAGGTTAGAATAATTGTCCGTAGAGCTCCAAGACAGGATTGTGTCGAGGCCGAGATCTGGGGAAGCGTACCAAAACATTTCTACAGCATTGAAGGTCCCCAACAACACAGTGGCCTCCATCATTCTTAAATGGAAGAAGTGTGGAACCACCAAGACTCTTCCTAGAGCTGGCCGCCCGGCCAAACTGAGCAATCGGGGGAGAAGGGCCTTGGTCAGGGAGGTGACTAAGCGCCTGATGTTCACTCTGACAGAGCTCCAGAGTTCCTCTGTGGAGATGGGAGAACCTTCCAGGAGGACAACCATCTCTGCAGCACTCCACCAATCCACCAATCTTTATGGTAGAGTGGCCAGACAGAAGCCAATCCTCAGTAAAAGGCACATGACAGCCCATTTGGAATTTGCCAAAAGGCACCTAAAAAGGGGCTCAGACCATGAGAAACAAGATTTTCTGCTCTGATGAAACCTAGATTGAACTCTTCGGCCTGAATGCCAAGCGTCACATCTGGAGGAAACCTGGCACCATCCCTATGGTGAAGCATGGTAGTGGCAGCATTATACTGTGGGGATGTTTTTCAGTGTCAGGGGCTGGGAGACTAGTCAGGATTGAGGGAACGATGAACGGAGCAAAGTACAGAGAGATCCTTGATGAAAACCTGCACCTTCCAACAGGAGAACCTAATCACACAGCCAAGACAACACAGGAGGGGCTTCGGGACAGGTCTCTGAATGTCCTTGAGTGGCCCAGCCAGAGCCCGGACTTGAACACGATCAAACATCTCAGGAGGGACCAGAAAGTAGCTGTGCAGCGACACTCCCCGTCCAACCTGATAGAGCTTGAGAGGATCTGCAGAGAAGAATGGGAGAAACTCCCCAAATGCAGGTGTGCCAAGCTCGTAGCGTGTCGACAGCCAATGCATAAAGTCTCCCATCGGCTGTTCGTGGATTTCTTCGCGGGACCTGAGTGAGTAAAGACCTCGTCTCTCACAGAGCACTCAACATGAGAAGACTCGAGGCTGTAATCGCTACCAAAGGTGTAAAGGCAGTCAATGTTGTTCTCCCCCTTAGACGAGAAGGAGCATGGATAGGACCAAGATGCGGATTGAGGGAAATAAGCCATCTTTTAATGAAAACAGCAAACAAGACACTACAAACTACAAAACAACAAACGTGACTAACCTTCAACTGTCCATGTGTGGACACAGGAACAAACACCCACAAAACCCCAGTGAAACCCTGGCTGCCTTAGTATGACTCTCAATTAGAGACAAACGATACACACCTGTCTCTAATTGAGAATCATACCAGGCCGAACACAAAACCCAACCTAGAAATACAAAACATAGACTGCCCACCCAAAACACACGCCCTGACCATAAACACATACCAAAACAACATAAAACAGGTCAGGACCGTTACAGAACCCCCCCCTCAAGGTGCGAACGCCGGGCGCACCAGCACAAAGTCCAGGGGAGGGTCTGGGTGGGCAGTTGACCACGGTGGTGGCTCAGGCTCTGGACGCTGTCCCCACACCACCATAGTCACTCCCCGCTTCTGTCTTCCCCTCCCAATGACCACCCTAAAACTAACATCCCCTAAATGAGCGGCCAGCACCGGGAGAAGGGGCAGCACCGGGACAAGGGGCAGCACCGGGACAAGGGGCAGCACCGGGACAAGGGGCAGCACCGGGACAAGGGGCAGCACCGGGACAAGGGGCAGCACCGGGACAAGGGGCAGCACCGGGACAAGGACCAGCACCGGGATAAGGACCAGCACCGGGACAAGGGGCAGCACCGGGACAAGGGGCGGCAGGTCCTGGCTGAGGGACTCCGGCAGGTCCTGGCTGAGGGACTCCGGCAGGTCCTGGCTGAGGGACTCCGGCAGGTCCTGGTTTAGGGACTCCGGCAGGTCCTGGCTGGACGGCTCTGGCAGGTCCTGGCTGGACGGCTCTGGCAGGTCCTGGCTGGACGGCTCTGGCAGGTCCTGGCTGGACGGCTCTGGCAGGTCCTGGCTGGACGGCTCTGGCAGGTCATAGCAGGACGGCTCTGGCAGGTCATGGCAGGACGGCTCTGGCAGGTCATAGCAGGACGGCTCTGGCAGGTCATGGCAGGACGGCTCTGGCTGGTCATGGCAGGACGGCTCTGGCTGGTCATGGCAGGACGGCCCTGGCTGGTCATGGCAGGACGGCTCTGGCGCTAGGCAGACGGCAGACTCTGGCCGGCTGAGACGCACTATAGGCCTGGTGCGTGGTACCGGAACTGGAGGTACCGGGCTGGAGACACGCACCATAGGGAGAGTGCGTGGAAGAGGAACAGGGCTCTGGAGATGCACTGGAAGCCTGGTGCGTGGTGTAGGCACTGGTGGTACTGAGCTGGGGTGGGAAGGTGGCGCCGGATATACCGGACCGTGAAGGAGGACACGTGCTCTTGAGCACCGAGCCTCCCCAACCTTACCAGGTTGAATGGTCCCCGTAGCCCTGCCAGTGCGGCGAGGTGGAATAGCCCGCACTGGGCTATGCAGGCGAACCGGGGACACCACCTGTAAGGCTGGTGCCATGTACGCCGGCCCGAGGAGACGTACTGGAGACCAGATACGTTGGGCCGGCTTCATGGCACTCGGCTCGATGCCCAACCTAGCCCTCCCAGTGCGGCAAGGTGGAATAGCCCGCACTGGGCTAAGCACGCGTACTGGGGACACCGTGCGCTTTACCGCATAACACGGTGTCTGACCAGTACGACGCCCTCTTACTCCACGGCAAGCCCGGGAGTTGGCTCAGGTATCCAACCCGGCTTCGCCACACTCCCCTTTAGCCCCCCCCAAGAAATTTTTGGGTGAGCCTCTCGGGCTTCCAGCCTCTCATACGTGCTGCCTCCTCAATCCACCGCTCCTGGGCTGTGGCTGCCTTCTTCTCCTCCCGCGAGCGGCGATTCACACCAACCTTAGCCCAGGGTCCTTCTCCGTTGAATATTTGTTCCCAACTCCATTCCTCTTCTCTCCATTGCTTTAGTTCCTTTTCTCTCTCCTCAATCCGCTTGGTCCTGTTGTGGTGGGTGTTTCTGTAAAGGCAGTCAATGTTGTTCTCCCCCTTAGACGAGAAGGAGCATGGGTAGGACCAAGATGCGGATTGAGGGAAATAAGCCATCTTTTAATGAAAACAGCAAACAAGACACTACAAACTACAAAACAACAAACGTGACTAACCTTCAACTGTCCATGTGTGGACACAGGAACAAACACCCACAAAACCCCAGTGAAACCCTGGCTGCCTTAGTATGACTCTCAATTAGAGACAAACGATACACACCTGTCTCTAATTGAGAATCATACCAGGCCGAACACAAAACCCAACCTAGAAATACAAAACATAGACTGCCCACCCAAAACACACGCCCTGACCATAAACACATACCAAAACAACATAAAACAGGTCAGGACCGTTACAAAAGGTGCGTCAAAAAAGTACTTAGTAAAGGGACTGAATACTTTTGTAAATGTTAACTTTCATATTTTTTTTATACATTTGCAAAAATTTCACAATAACTGTTTTTTAATCAGCATTATTGGCTATTGTGTCTAGATTGATCAGGAAAAAACACCATTTAATACCTTTTAGAATAAGGCTGTAATGTATAAAAAAAAATTGGGAAAGTCAAGGGGTCTGGATACTTTCCGAATGCACTGTATATATTTATCCCCCTGGTGGTTAAGGTTACGATTGGAGTACACAGTAATCGGATCCTAAAATCTGTGGTTAGGGGCCCATTGTAAGACAGAGTCCATGTAAAAAACACTGTGTCCTAAAAACTGTAATCCACGGAGGACCCCCAAATTCAGAACAAAGTTCCCTTTACTGGTTTTAACAGCCGATCAGTCACCTTGCTGCCAGCTCTTAGCAAACTTTTGCGGAAAAATGTGTTTGACCCGATACAATGCTATTTCTCTGTGAACAATTCAACAAAAGACTTTTAGCATGCTTATTTTTATTCGTATTTATTATTGATTCCCATTAGCTGATGCCAAGGCAGCAACTACTCTTCCTGGGGTCCATCAATTAAGGCAGTAGTATACATCTGTAAGGAACAGATGCTGGGAGACGAGAAGCAGGTACAGGGGGTGAACATTTAATAAATCACGGACATGAAACAAACCAGGACAGCGTCTGGACAGGGGAAAACAAAACGACAATACGACAATAATGCTGACAAAGGGAACAAATTAAGGAACAGACAGATATAGAGGGGGCAATCAACAAAGTGAAGCAGTCCAGGTGAGGCCAATGAGCGCTGATGCACGTAATGAGGGTGACAGGTGTGCGTAATGATGGGCAGCCTGGTGCCCTCAAGTGCCAGGGAGGGGAAGCGGGAGCAGGAGCAGGCGTGACAACATTATAATAACATTTTTAAATATTAAAATTCATTTTACAATGGATTTCACAATACATTAAGTCTGTGCCCTCTGGCCACTACTCTACTACGTCACAGAGCACTCAACATGAGAAGGGCACTCAACATGTACTGCAATGACACAAATGACTAAAATAAATGGTCATGGCTTTACATCTACCATTTCATGGGTTAAGAGCTATCTATCCAATAGAACACAGAGGGGCTTCTTTAATGGAAGCTTCTCTAATGGAAAACATGTAAAGTGTGGTATTCCGCAAGGCAGCTGTCTTGTTCCTTTACTGTTTTCTATTTTTAGTAATGATCTACCACTGGCATTAAACAAAACCTGTGGGTCTATATATGCTGATGATTCAACATTATATTGTCTGGAACCACAGCTAGTGAAATCACAGCAACATTAAACAAAGAGTTAGACTATAATTTGTTATGGTCAAGGCATATTGATTCAATTGTTGTAAAGATGTTGAGAGGTATGTCCTGTGATAAAGAGATGATCAGCATTTTTAACATCACAGTCAACCACAAGTTCTGCAGGCTCTCGTTTGATCTAATTTTGACTATTGTCCGGTGAGATGGTCAAATGCTGCAAAGAAGGACAGAGAAAAGCTGCAGCTGGCCCAGAACAGAGCAACACGTCATGCCCTTCAATGTACCCAGAGGTCAATGTGAACAATATCCATGTCGGTCTCTTTTGGCTCAAAGCAGAGGAGAGATTTACTGCATCAATAATTTTTTGGCATATAGGTCAACTGAACAGCAAACCTGATTTAAAAAAACAAATAAAGCAACTCCTCACATCATAATACCTCTCCCCCATGTGACCTAATTTCTATGTGTATGTACTGACATGTATGTGTTACTGATAGACACACACACACACACAGACACACACACACACACACACACACTTTAGTTGTATTTTTTTTAATTTTTTTTATCCCATTTTCTCCCCAATTTTCGTGGTATCCAATCGCTAGTAATTACTACCTTGTCTCATCGCTACAACTCCCGTACGGGCTCGGGAGAGACGAAGGTCGAAAGCCATGCGTCCTCCGAAGCACAACCCAACCAGCCGTACTGCTTCTTAACACAGCGCGCCTCCAACCCGGAAGCCAGCCGCACCAATGTGTCGGAGGAAACACCGTGTACCTGGCCCCCTTGGTTAGCGCGCACTGCGCCCAGCCCGCCACAGGAGTCGCTGGAGCGCGATGAGACAAGGATATCCCTACCAACGCTATGCCAATTGTGCGTCGCCCCACGGACCTCCCGGTCGCGGCCGGCTGCGACAGAGCCTGGGCGCGAACCCAGAGACTCTGGTGGCGCAGTTAGCACTGCGATGCAGTGCCCTAGACCACTGCGCCACCCGGGAGGCTAGTTGTAGTTTTTAAAATATTTGTTTATAAATAAGTCTGTGATGTCTATGTTAATTGTTTAAATATATGTCAGTTCTAAAGTATTTTTGTATGTAATGTCTTTTTTTGTTATGTGTCAGACCCCAGGAAGACTAGCTGTCACCATTGGCGTCGCCTGTTGGGGATCCTAATAAAAATCATAAAGGGAGCCAACAGAGATGCTAATCAGATACCTCCGTCTATTCTCTGGGGTAGAGCTTTGCACTGTGTGTGTGTGAGTATACTTTATAGACTGTTGGAGGAGCCTCTAAAATAGGTAATCTATTTATACTCTGGTGTTAAGAGCTGTCCAGCGCTGAAATTGACTGCATTACTTCCCTCGCTTCTCTTCCTCTTTTTTGTTATTTTCTCTGCAATGTTAAAACTGACAAATACCTCTTCTTTCTTTCTTTCTTTCTAACTCTACTCTCATCTTCCGTGGACTCTACCCAGCCAGAGACAAGACACTCTGCTCTGGCTTCTACTCACCTCCAGTCTCTTGCATTTGGTTCTGGAACACACACACACACACACACACACACACACACACACACACACACACACACACACACACACACACACACACACACACACACACACACACACACACACACACACACACACACACACACACACACACACACACACACACACCAGCTAATTAATTAAACCTCCTGCTTTAATTAGGGTTTTAATCAGTTGCCCAGGGAACCTTGGCCCTTTAAAATCTAAAGTCAGACTAAGTACACACACACACACACACACACACACACACACACACACACACACACACACACACACACACACACACACACACACACACACACACACACACACACACACACACACACACACACACACACACACACACACACACACACACACACACACACACACACACAGAGTTTACAAATATAATATAAATAAATAGCATAGAATTACAGAGTAGTATTTTTGTAAGTATTGTTGAATCTTCCCTGGCCTGGTCCTGCATTAAAACAGACTGAAGTCTGTGGTTTCATTAGTCATTATCAGGATATCCAGCACATTATCATTAGTCTTCAGTCTGTTCAGGAGAATGAGAGTCTAATTTGTGTCTCTGCAAACGGCCCAAAAGCAAGGTCATGTCTTAAGCAGTCGCACGTTACCGAGGTAAAGACAGTTTCAAGTTGGATATTCAACGGATATTCACGCTTTCAAACCTCAATAGCTTTCAAACCACTTGAGCCACAGACTCCAAATAAGTGTCATGATGTTGGAAAAATTCCATCCTCGCAATAACTATCTTTCACATGGACACTGATAAGATCCACAAACGGCTGTATGTGGAATGGATCAAGAACAGGAGAGGTGTTCAAACAGAGGTGCTTAAAGGAAGGCACACAGGGAGGCCTCATGAAAAACACTGTTTCATATGCTCTTTTCAATCACAGTAATAGGCAGTGATTTGTCAGTCACAGTGAGCTTGATAACGTGAAATAATCATTTTCATAGCATCACTTTCATATACTGTACATTAAGACAAATCCTTCTACGTTGAGTATTCGAACGCAGTTTACATAACCTGATAATGCCTTGATATTTGAGTGCATTCACAACAAGCAGCCTGCAGACAACTTACAAAATGCAATATTGCATTTGAGGGTTCGTTTTTCTGATGAAAATAGTTATTTGATGCATGGCCTACTATTTCTAACTGGGAAAATAAATTCCTACGTCTTTTGTGAGTAAAATCCTTTTTCCAAAAAGGATTTCGGCACATTTTTGTGAAGAGGTATGAGGGTTGTGATATGGGTCATTTAATAGTAAAATCATTTAAGGGATCAATACATTTCTATATTGCTTCCCCAGTATCTGCATGAACCATCAAGCCAAGTGTTTTTGGTTGACCCTGCTGGACAGAAAGAGAAGGAGGAATCGGAACACGCTGCATTCAAATTCAGGTCTTAGTTATTCCATTGTACTGGATCTAATACATATTAGCATTTTACATACATTCATAAGTGTAATACTTTTTTTATGACATACTGTGAAAAACTCTCTTGGCTGCTGGCTCTGTCACTTTCAGACATGCACAGAGCAGACTTGAACCACAGGGGATCTCTGTAAAGAGAGAGTAATCCAAAAGGCACAGACACACCCCTGAAACTTTCAATTGGCACCGTTGACCTGTATGTATTCTCTCCTGATTGGCTCTGTGGTGCACAGTCTGGCAGTCTGACTAAAGTGCCAGAGGTACTTTAGTCGGTAGACAGAACTGCCAAAGGTGGTGGAGTTGCAATATGCTGCAGAGACAGCCTGCAGAGTTCTGTCATACTATCCAGGTCTGTGCCCAAACAGTCCGAGATTCTACTTTTAAAAATCCACCTTTCCAGAAATAAGTCTCTCACTGTTGTCTCCTGTTATAGACCCCCCTCAGCCCCCAGCTGTGCCCTGGACACCATATGTGAATGAATTGCCCCCCATTTATCTTCAGAGTTTGTACTGTTA
This sequence comes from Salvelinus fontinalis, assembly GCF_029448725.1. Taxonomy (NCBI): domain Eukaryota; kingdom Metazoa; phylum Chordata; class Actinopteri; order Salmoniformes; family Salmonidae; genus Salvelinus; species Salvelinus fontinalis. Next base: position 54,983,570 of record NC_074671.1, read on the forward strand.
GGTACTGTTAGGTGACCTAAACTTGGATATGCTTAATACCTCGGCCGTCCTACAATCTAAATTAGATGCCCTCAATCTCACCCAAATTATCATGGAACCTACCAGGTACAACTTCAAATCCGTAAACTCGGGCACCTTCATTTCATTTATTTTTATTTTTATTTAACCTTTATTTAACCAGGAAGGGCTCATTGAGATTTCAAATCTCTTTTTCAAGAGCGTCCTGGCCAAGATAGGCAGCACCAAGTCATGACAAAAATTACACAGACAACATGAAAAACTACAAATAATCTAGTAAAAACCATTGAATTCACAAGAGTATAACAAAATCAAAAACAGCAAATTAAAAACATTGACAGGTCAGGGAATCAGCCTCAAAATCCTTCATCAGTGATTTAAAAACACCAATCGGGACAAGTTCTTCCAGTTTAAAATTATTTTGTAAGGTGTTCCAAGACGATGGCGCAGAGTACATAAAAGACCTTTTACCAAATTCAGTTCGGACATTTGGAACAGTTAGCAGGTTAAAGTCCAGCGAACGAAAAATCCAATCAAATCAAAATCAAATCAAATTTATTAGTCACATACACATGGTTAGCAGATGTTAATGCGAGTGTAGCGAAATGCTTGTACTTCTAGTTCCGACAATGCAGTAATAACAACAAGTAATCTAACCTAACAATTCCGCAACTACTACCTTATACACGCAAGTGTAAAGGGATAAAGAATATGTACATAAAGATATATGAATGAGTGATGGTACAGACGGCATAGGCAAGGTGCAGTAGATGGTATAGAGTACGGTATATACCTATGAGATGAGTACTGTAGGGTATGTAAACATAAAGTGGCATAGTTTAAAGTGGCTAGTGGTCCATGTATTACATAAGATGGCAAGATGCAGTAGATGATATAGAGTACAGTATATACATATACATAAGAGATGTGTAATGTAGGGTATGTAAACATTATATTAGGTGGCATTGTTTAAAGTGGCTGGTGGTACATTTTTACATAATTTCCATCAATTCCCATTTTTAAGGTGGCTGGAGCTGAGTCAGTTTGTTGGCAGCGGCCGCTAAATGTTAGTGGTGGCTGTTTAACAGTCTGATGGCCTTGAGATAGAAGCTGTTTTTCAGTCTCTCGGTCCCTGCTTGGATGCACCTGTACTGACCTCGCCTTCTGGATGATAGCGGGGTGAACAGGCAGTGGCTTGGGTGGTTGTTGTCCTTGATGATCTTTATGGCCTTCCTGTGACATCGGGTGGTGTAGGTGTCCTGGAGGGCAGGTAGTTTGCCCCGGGTGATGCGTTCTGCCGACCTCACTACCCTCTGGAGAGCCTTACGGTTGTGTGCGGAGCAGTTGCCGTACCAGGCGGTGATACAGCCCGACAGGATGCTCTCGATTGTGCATCTGTAGAAGTTTGTGAGTGCTTTTGGTGACAAGCCGAATTTCCTCAGCCTCCTGAGGTTGAAGAGGCGCTGCTGCGCCTTCTTCACAACGCTGTCTGTTTGGGTGGACCAATTCAGTTTGTCCGTGATGTGTACACCGAGGAACTTAAAACTTTCCACCTTCTCCACTACTGACCCATCGATGTGGATAGGGGGGTGCTCCCTCTGCTGTTTCCTGAAGTCCACAATCATCTCCTTTGTTTTGTTGACGTTGAGTGTGAGGTTATTTTCCTGACACCACACTCCGAGGGCCCTCACCTCCTCCCTGTAGGCCGTCTCGTCGTTGTTGGTAATCAAGCCTACCACTGTAGTGTCGTCCGCAAACTTGATGATTGAGTTGGAGGCGTGCATGGCCACGCAGTCGTGGGTGAACAGGGAGTACAGGAGAGGGCTCAGAACGCACCCTTGTGGGGCCCCAGTGTTGAGGATCAGCGGGGTGGAGATGTTGTTACCTACCCTCACCACCTGGGGGCGGCCCGTCAGGAAGTCCAGGACCCAGTTGCACAGGGCGGGGTCGAGGCCCAGGGTCACGAGCTTGATGACGAGTTTGGAGGGTACTATGGTGTTAAATGCTGAGCTGTAGTCGATGAACAGCATTCTCACATAGGTATTCCTCTTGTCCAGATGGGTTAGGGCAGTGTGCAGTGTGGTTGCGATTGCGTCGTCTGTGGACCTATTGGGTCGGTAAGCAAATTGGAGTGGGTCTAGGGTGTCCGGTAGGGTGGAGGTGATATGGTCCTTGACTAGTCTCTCAAAGCACTTCATGATGACGGAAGTGAGTGCTACGGGGCGGTAGTCGTTTAGCTCAGTTACCTTAGCTTTCTTGGGAACAGGAACAATGGTGGCCCTCTTGAAGCATGTGGGAACAGCAGACTGGGCTAAGGATTGATTGAATATGTCCGTAAACACACCAGCCAGCTGGTCTGCGCATGCTCTGAGGAAGCGGCTTGGAATGCCGTCTGGGCCTGCAGCCTTGCGAGGGTTAACACGTTTAAATGTTTTACTCACCTCGGCTGCAGTGAAGGAGAGCCCGCAGGTTTTGGTAGTGGGCCGTGTCAGTGGCACTGTATTATCCTCAAAGCGGGCAAAAAAGGTATTTAGCCTGTCTGGGAGCAAGACATCCTGGTCCGCGACGGGGCTGGTTTTCTTCTTGTAATCCGTGATAGACTGTAGACCCTGCCACATACCCCTTGTGTCTGAGCTGTTGAATTGCGATTCAATTTTGTCTCTGTACTGGGACTTAGCCTGTTTGATAGCCTTGCGGAGAGAATAGCTACACTGTGTGTATTCGGTAATGTTTCCGGTCACCTTGCCCTGGTTAAAAGCAGTGGTTCGCGCTTTCAGTTTCACGCGAATGCTGCCGTTAATCCACGGTTTCTGGTTTGGGAATGTTTTAATCGTTGCTCTGGGTACGACATCGTCAATGCACTTCCTAATGAACTCGCTCACCGAATCAGCATATTCTTCAATGTTGTTGTTGGACGCCGTGCGGAACATATTCCAATCCGCGTGATCGAAGCAGTCTTGAAGCGTGGATTCAGATTGGTCGGACCAGCGTTGAACAGACCTGAGCGCGGGAGCTTGTAGTTTTAATTTCTGTTTGTAGGCTGGAATCAACAAAATGGAGTCGTGGTCAGCTTTTCCGAAAGGAGGGCGGGGGAGGGCCTTATATGCGTCGCGGAAGTTAGTATAACAATGGTCCAGAGTTCTGCCAGCCCTGGTCGGACAATCGATGTGCTGATAGAATTTAGGGAGTTTTGTTTTTAGATTAGCCTTGTTAAAATCCCCAGCTACGATGAATGCAGCCTCAGGGTGTGTGGTTTCCAGTTTACAGAGAGTCAGATAGAGTTCGTTCAGGGCCATCGATGTGTCTGCTTGGGGGGGAATATATACGGCTGTGATTATGACCGAAGAGAATTCCCTTGGTAGATAATGCGGTCTACATTTGATTGTGAGGAGTTCTAGATCAGGTGAACAGAATGACTTGAGTTCCTGAGTGTTGTTATGATGGTCACACTACGTCTCGTTAATCATGAGGCATACCCCCCCGCCCCTCTTCTTACCAGAAAGATGTTTGTTTCTGTCTGCGCGATGCGTGAAGAAACCAGCTGGCTGCACCGACTCCGTTAGCGTCTTTTGAGTTAGCCATGTTCCCGTGAAGCAGAGCACGTTGCAATCCCTGATGTCTCTCTGGAATGTTACCCGTGCTCGGATTTCATCGACCTTATTGAAGAGAGTACCCACCACATTTCTGAACAATAAAAATGCCCAAATAAAAAGGTAGTAAACCCAAAATGGCTTTGTAAATAAAAGTATACCAGTGACTGAGCCTACAAGTGACTAGAGAAGGTCAGCCAACCCTGGTATACAAAGTGCAGTGGTGCGTAAGGGTTTTGCAGTTTAAAATAAATCTCAATGTGCCATGGTAAAGAGTGTCAATTGATCTCAAACACTGAGCGGAAGCAGTCATACATAAAATATCCCCATAGTCTAGTAAAGGCATAAATGTAGCTGATACTTTGTATGTAGCTGATACTTTGTATGTAGCTGATACCTTCTGGCTTCAAAAGAAAAACAACCTCAATCTCCTTGCCCTGACAGGTAGTAATAGGTGAAAGGTTCAGAGGTCTATTTCTTGCATTAGAAAACACCATTAGTTTAGTTTTGTCAGTATTGAGGATAAGCTTCAATGGACACAAGGTATGTTGAACAGTATAAAAAGCAGTTTTCAAGTTCTGGAAAGCTTTTGTAAGAGACGAGGCACAACAGTAAATAACAGTATTATCAGCATAAAAATTAAGTTGTGCATTTTGGAAATTTTTGTCTAAATCATTTATATAAATAGTGAATAAGAGAGGACCAAGTACAGAGCCTTGGGGCACACCATTCAGGACAGACAATTTAACAGACATAAACCCATCAAATTGAGTGCACTGAGTTCTATCAGACAGATAGTTAGCAAACCATGCAATTGCATGCTCCGAAAGACCTACACTCAACAATCTCTGCATTAGTATAGCATGATCAACTGTATCTAAAGTCTTAGAGAGATCAATAAAAAGTGAGACACAGTGCTGTTTTTTGTCAAGGGCTTCAGTGATATCATTTAAAACCTTCATGGCTGCTGTAATTGTGCTATGCTTCTTCCTGAAGCCCGATTGGTACATTGATAAAATAGAGTTAGTAAATAAAAACTATTTTAGCTGTTCACTTACATGGGTTCATAGATATCATCCTGACCAACTTGCCCTCTAAATACACCTCTGCTGTCTTCAACCAGGATCTCAGTGATCACTGCCTCATTGCCTGCATCCGTAATGGGTCCAAAGTCAAACGACCACCCCTCATCACAGTCAAACTCTCCCTAAAACACTTCAGCGAGCAGGCCTTTCTAATCGACCTGGCCCAAGTATCCTGGAAAGATATTGACCTCATTCCGTCAGTAGACGATGCCTGGTTGCTCTTTAAAAGTGCTTTCCTCACCATCTTAAATAAGCATGCCCCATTCAAAAAATGTAGAACCAGGAACAGATGTAGCCCTTGGTTCACTTCAGACCTGACTGCCCTTAACCAGCACAAAAAAACATCCTGTGGCGTACTGCATTAGCATCGAATAGCCTCCGCGATATGCAACTTTTGAGGGAAGTTAGGAACCAATATACGTATACAGGCAGTTAGGAAAGCAAAGGCTAACTTTTTCAAACAGAAATTTACATTCTGTAGCACAAACTCCAAAAAGTTCTGAGACATTGTAAAGTCCATGGAGAATAAGAGCACCTCCTCCCAGCTGCCCACTGCACTGAGGCTAGGAAACACTGTCACCACCGATAAATCTACGATTATCGAGAATTTCAATAAGCATTTTTCTGCGGCTGGCCTTGCTTTCCACCTGGCAACCCCTACCCCGGTCAACAGCTCTGCACCCCCCACAGCAACTTGCCCAAGCCTCCCCCATTTCTCCTTCACCCAAACACAGATAGCTGATGTTCTGAAAAATCTGTACCCCTACAAATCAGCTCTGGGCTAGACAATTTGGACACTCTCTAAAATTATCAGCCACAATTGTTGCAACCCCTATTACTAGCCTGTTCAACCTCTCTTTCATATCGTCTGAGATCCCCAAAGATTGGAAAGCTGCCGCGGTCATCCCCCTCTTCAAAAGGGGAGACACTCTAGACCCAAACTGTTACAGACCTATATCTATCCTACCCTGCCTTTCTAAGGTCTTCGAAAGCCAAGTTAACAAACAGATCACCGACCATTTCGAATCCCATCGTACCTTCTCCGCTATGCAATCTGGTTTCCGAGCAGGTCATGGGTGCACCTCAGCCACGCTCAAGGTCCTAAACGATATCATAATCGCCATCGACAAAAGACAATACTGTGCAGCCGTATCCATCGACCTGGCCAAGGCTTTCGACTATGTTAATCACCGCATTCTTATCGGCAGACTCAACAGCCTTGGTTTCTCAAATGACTGCCTCGCCTGGTTCACCAACTACTTCTCAGATAGAGTTCAGTGTGTCAAATGGGAGGGCCTGTTGTCCGGACCTCTGCCAGTCTTTGGGGGTGCCACAGGGTTCAATTCTCGGGCCAACTCGTTTCTCTGTATACATCAATGATGTCGCTCTTGCGGCTGGTGATTCTCTGATCCACCTCTACGCAAACGACACCATTCTGTATACTTCTGGCCCTTCTTTGGACACTGTGTTAACTAACCTCCAGACGAGCTTCAATGCCATACATCTCTCCTTCCGTGGCCTCCAACTGCTCTTAAATGCAAGTAAAACTAAATGCATGCACTTCAACCGATTGCTGCCCGCATCTGCCCACCTGCCTAGCATCACTACTCTGGACGGTTCTGACTTAGAATATGTGGACAACCACAAATACCTAGGTGTCTGGTTAGACTGTAAACTCTCCTCCAGACTCATATTAAGCATCTCCAATCCAAAATGTAATCTAGAATCTGCTTCCTATTTCGCAACAAAGCATCCTTCACTCATGCTACCAAACATACCCTCGTAAAACTGACTATCCTATCGATCCTTGACTTCGGCGATGTCATTTACAAAATAACCTCCAACACCCTACTCAGCAAATTGGATGCAGTCTATCACAGTGCCATCCGTTTAGTCACCAAAGCCCCATATACTACCCATCACTGCGACCTGTATGCTCTCTTTGGCTGGCCCTCGCTTCATATTCGTCGCCAAATCCACTGGCTCCAGGTCATCTACAAGTCCTTGCTTGGTAAAGCCCCACCTTATCTCAGCTCACTGGTCACCATAGCAGCACCCACCTGTAGCACACGCTCCAGCAGGTATATTTCACTGGTCACCCCCAATGCCAATTCCTCCTTTGGCAGCCTTTCCTTCCAGTTCTCTGCTGCTAATGACTGGAACGAATTGCAAAAATCACTGAAGCTGGAGACTCATATCTCCCTCACTATCTTTAAGCATCAGCTATCAGAGCAGCTTACAGATCATTGCACCTGTACGTTGCCCATCTGTAAATAGCACATCCAACTACCTCATCCCCATATTGTTATTTATTTTATTTCTATTTTTTTTCTTTCTTTCTTTGTATATACATCAAATCAAATCAAATTTTATTTGTCACATACACATGGTTAGCAGATGTTAATGCGAGTGTAGCGAAATGCTTGTGCTTCTAGTTCCGACAATGCAGTAATAATCAACGAGTAATCTAACCTAACAATTCCACAACTACTACCTTATACACACAAGTGTAAAGGGATAAATAATATGTACATAAAGATATACGAATGAGTGATGGTACAGAAAGGCATAGGCAAGATGCAGTAGATAGTATAGAGTACAGTATATACATATGAGATGAGTAATGTAGGGTATTTAAACTTTGGTGCTTACAATTCATTCTCCATTGTCATAGATTTGGTGGTCACTGTCATCTGTGATCTTTGTGATATGACTTTCTTTAAGCACGTACTGATGAAACTGTCACTTAATATTTTTTTCTTAAAGTCTACAAACGCTCTACATTTATTCACTCTGTGATAGGGTTGGATCCTATATGCTACTTTTATTATTGTCCTGTGAATGGTTCAGTGCCTATAATTTAGGCTGTGTGTAGAATGGGGCATAAAGGAAATGACCTCTACTAATAAATTACTACTATATTATAGTGATAAGGAAAACAGCATACAAATTTGGCCTGTGTATTTATTTGCCTGTAACTATTCATAATTCCATTATTTTTACATAAAAAAGAGAATACTTCAAAATGAGAAAATCCTGCAATGGAAAAGACGACTGGGTGGACATAAAGTGGAAAGGAGGGGAAATAACTCACACCATGCAGCAGGACACCTTCAGCTGTGGGGTCTTTGTAATGCAGGTTTTATAGTTATATTTTCAATAATGAATGTTTAGCTGTTATGTGACAATTAGGTCAAAAGCTCTATTTTATTTTTTGGTGTAGATGGCCAAGGAGGTTGCACAGAACTTCCAACATCCCCCTCCCAAATTGATATGGAACCTTCAAAAACACATGGAGCAACTGCGAAAAGAAATGGCTGAGGATATACTAAAAATGTCTGGTATGTAATGACATTTAATTCAAAGTAAATGTAAATTCTTTATATTTATGTAGTTGTGTGGGACAGCCATATGTTCAGTTCATGCCTATGATTTCAGAGTTCAACAAAGCCAACAACTGCTTCATGTGAGCCACTGATAAAGAACCTGGATGTGGCCCAAAGACTGACTGGGTTAGTAACTTTATTTAACATGTTTATAATCTTTTGACAACAGTAACGGCATGTAAGACAATTTATGATATAACATAATGGATGGCTAATTCGTCATTCGTCATACTGCATTGATATTTGATATTATTTATAACGTGTTACGCTTTGTTTTGTTTTGATAGAATGTTTTGCATGCCAACGGTGGTTCCATGTGCTGTAACTAGGAATGAAGACAAAAAGAGTTCAACAGAGTAAAGAACACAAACTGGAAGTGCTGTCTTTGTTGTTGAAAATGTATGCTCTACCCCATCCACCCTGAAGAAATGCACATCAACCAGGGATAAAGAGAAAGTTAACACTGTGAAATGTTTCATACTTATTTGAAGTTAAGTGTCTGTTGACATGTTGGAAAAGATTAAAGGTCTACAATTTCTGTTTAATTTGGCAATATTACATTTTTATTCCTTGATTTACTGGCCACCACTACTGTGGTTACATGTTCAGTATATGTATTGACCAGCAAACCCACTGCAGCCTACCTCACTAGCTCACTCTCCATCCCTGCGTTGGACAATTAATAGCATGACTCTCGTACTTTGCCCTTTTCCTTTATGGTTGATATTAACGACGAACGGAGATATTATCTGTCTCTCTCCTATTGTGTACCACTGTTAAATACTGTGGGGGGGAAAAAACGGGGAAAATAAGTACTTAGAACTACCAATTATTGGAGATAAATATTAAAGAAACGGGTAAACACAACACTGGACTGAACCCCCTAATTGTCAAACTAATAATAATGTACAATAATATAGACGATACATGACTAGAGGTTATGCAATATGGGTGTATATTCACTGCATGCTTCTTAGGTGTGTAATTCAAATCAAAATCAAATCAAATTTATTTATATAGCCCTTCGTACATCAGCTGATATCTTAAAGTGCTGTACAGAAACCCAGCCTAAAACCCCAAACAGCAAGCAATGCAGGTGTAGATCCACGGTGGTTAGGAAAAACTCCCTAGAAAGGCCAAAACCTAGGAAGAAACCTAGAGAGGAACCAGGCTATGAGGGGTGACATTATTATTAGTTTAATTGACATGACCAAGTAGCTATTGCAAATGTGAAACTATGAAAAATGTATGTTACACCGCGTGATTTTACAGTACACAAACAAGAGTGTGCAATATAGAAGGGTAGTCAGCGGACATTAGGTCACATGACCAAGGAGCTATTGAAATTTTACATTTTAAAAAATTCATGTAAAACCATGTGAGATGAAAATTGACAAACTAAAGGGTGTGCAATGTGTAGGCCCACTGAGTAGACATTCTGAACCTCGTTTGAAGTCACTAGGTCACATGACCAAGGAGCTATTGAAATTCTACATTTTGAAAAATTAATGTAAAACCATGTGAGATAGCAATGGACAAAATAAAGGATGTGCATTGTGTAAGCCCACGGAGTGGACATTCTGAATCTTGTTTGAAGTCACTAGGTCACATGACCAAGTAGCTATTGAAATGTAACATTTAAAAAAATGTATGTAATATCATGTGAGATGAAAATGGACAAACTAAATGGTGTGCAATGTGTGTCTATACCATTGGGTTAGCTACAACCAGTTTTGAAAGTGTTAGGAGTAATGGTTAAAGAGATTTTGAAATGTCAAAAATTTGATTTGTCACTATGTTGACTATCACTATGTTGACGGTCCCTAACTGCTGTTGGTGGACGTAAGGAAAACTACAGGCGAATGTCCGTCGAATATCCAACCTGAAACTGTCTTTACCTCGGTTCGCACGTTGAACTGTAAGCCTACAGACCATCAACAGACAAACTCTATCAATATCTGCCTGTTGTCGCCTCCCCTAGCGGCTTAACACTGCCACTGAAAGGTTTGGTTTGGCAATGAATGAGTGCTGAAAAATCTAAACTCATTATGGACTGCTGTAACGCAGGACTGTGGTAAGTATAGGTCCTGCCAGACAACTTGTCGACACTGTCCATTTTGTTGTTGCTGCTAGTGATACAGTATTTGTTAGTTACAATGTAACAAACTGTCTCGTGTTGCTGCTACAATGCAACCACAATGTGAAGAGTAGAGAAGTTCCATCCCTGTGATATCAAGAAGCAAGGTATGGAAACATCGCCGGGACCAACGCTACTTCGTTAGCTGTCAAACTTGAAAAAACACAAGTGTCAATTCTAGGACATAGAACCAATTTGAAGTATACGTTCCTGTAGTAGAAACGTTGGGCGGGGTTTGACATGTGTTGTGTGAGTCGCTAGCCTAGAAAAGTCGGAGGCTTTTTGATAGACTGTTGTCGGTCGATCATGGTGAAGTAGCCTGTAGCCTGCTTTCTCTGTTTTACTGTATCTTTCATCTTATTGCCATTTTGTAACCGATGTCTCGCTTGCTACAGTTTGCTGCTAGCGATATAAATTGGCTGACTTGCAGTGCTGACTGAGCCTACATAAAGCCCGCAGAGAGGCGAGCCGGGGACGGTGTAGTGTAGGGCACTGGGGTTGTTTTTTCAGCTGACACACAGCTGAATACGGGCGAACAAACCAGACAGGCGTTGGATGAATAAGATGTATTGTCGCCTCATCATCATCATCATCATCACTGTCGTTGCATCTGTTGAATGTGTCTGGCATGATCATCATTTTTTGACAGCTGATCAAACTAAGTCTTACTCAAACTAAGTCTTACTTTCAATCACTGTCATTTATTGCACTTCTTGACAGACATGTCATTAAAATAGAATATTCGCTGGGTAGTCTAGCTTAAGCAATACTTTTAAATGAAATTAAGTCCAGCCCATTACCATTGCTGTCCTTAGAGTGACACGCGGTGTCACCGTGTTGGCCAGTAGAGCAGGGCTATTCAGTTCCAGACCTGCAGGGCCCAAACCCCTTTGGGTGTCATCCTTCCCTGCTAATCAGGTGACTGACTCAGACCTGGCACACAAGGTGAATGGACTCTCTGCCCAATCAGTGACATGAATGAACTTCCAAGTAGAGAAGATTCCCTCCAGACCTGGAGTTGAATAACCTGTCTATTGGTTTCCCTGTGTCCTATTCACCGTGGCTCGCTGTCGACGCCCCACAGTGCCAAAGTGTCGTCGCTATTCAGAATGCCACAGACCAACAAGTCAAGAAGTACCTCGGCCAGTGGCTCTAGTGCCGGACCGGGCCGAGGGGAGGAAAGGGAGGAAGAAAGAAAGGAAGCTGAGCCAGAGCCAAAGGTCCAAGTCCAGGGAGCAGGGGATGGAGGGGGAGAGAACACTGGAGACCCAGAGATCATCAAGTCCCCTAGTGACCCCAAACAGTACAGGTAACATCAACGTTTACCTTGCACACCAACGTTTGTGTGTGTGAGAGAGAAAGAGAATGTGTGTGTGTGTGTGAGAGAGAGAGAGACTGTGTTTGTCTTTCTTTCCATCTGTCTGTTTGTCTGTCTGTCTGTCTGTCTGTCTGTCTGTCTGTCTGTCTGTCTGTCTGTGTCTGCGAGACTCTCGCACGCAGTAAAAAGTAAACAGCTGGAGGGCCAAACTGTGTGTGTGGTTGTGTCATCCTCCTCGAATAAGAGAATAGTGTTTACCTCTGTCTAACCCCTCCCACAGGTACATTGAGCTGACCAATGGGCTTCGAGTTCTGATAATTTCAGACTTCACTGGTCCCGCCTCCTCTGGAGATGACGAATCAGAGGAGGAGGAGGAACTGGGGGAGGAGGAAGAGGAGGAAGAAGACTCAGGAGAGGGAACAGAGGAAGAGTCTGAAGAAGAGGAGGATGACAAGAACAGTGACTTTGAGGATGACGAGGATGGAGGGAAGAGGAAGAAGGGACACTCAGAGAAACAGGTGAGAGGGTCACCTGAAGAGGAAATAACAGCACATTAGCAGCAATGGTAATAAGGGTGTTGATGATTCTGTGTTTGTTTATGTGTGTGTGTGTCAGTCTGCAGCAGCGCTGTGTGTGGGTATTGGCAGCTTCAGTGACCCCAATGACCTCCCAGGCCTCGCCCATTTCCTGGAACACAGTGAGTATGATGACCCTTGAACCTTACGGATGAGATTGTTTGTTTTGTTGTGATAAATCTGATTCAATGCTGTGTTTGTGACACAAGGGGATATAAAATAGACTTTCCTCTCCTCCCTCTCCTCCTCTCCTCCCTCTCTCCTCTCCTCTCCTCCCTCTCTCCTCCCTCTCTCCTCTCCTCCCTCTCTCCTCCTCTCTTCATGTAGTGGTGTTCATGGGCAGTGAGAAGTACCCATCAGAGAATGGTTTCGCTGCCTTCCTGAAGAAACATGGGGGCAGTGACAACGCCTCCACGGACTGTGAGAGAACCGTCTTCCAGTTTGATGTCCAGAGAAAGAAATTCAGAGAGGCTCTGGACATGTCAGCAACACACCACCATTGTAGTCTCTGTGCCTTGTCTCTTGATTCGGATTAGTCCATCTGACTCTGTACCTGTCTGTGATTGGCTCTCTCCAGATGGGCCCAGTTCTTCATCTGTCCTCTGATGATCTGAGACGCCACCGACAGGGAGGTGGATGCTGTCGACTCCGGTGAGAGGCATTCTGGGAATCATTTTTTGTTGTTGACCTTTTTCAGACCTTATGCACTGGTTATGTAGTGACCTGCTCCCCCTTCTCTCTTTTATCAGAGTACCAACTGGCCAAGCCGTCTGACTCTCAAAGGAAAGAGATGTTTTTTGGGAGTCTAGCAAAGCCAGGTCACCCCATGGGCATGTTCTGCTGGGGTGAGGGCAGATACACACACACACACACACACACACACACACACACACACACACACACACACACACACACACACACACACACACACACACACACACACACACACACACACACACACACACACACACATTAACTACTCTGTGTACTGTGTTGTCATGTGTAAACGAGACAGATGTTGTGTTATTGTGGTATGTGACTGAGCTGTTGTCATGGTTTCCACCGGTGGTAGTCATGGTTTCCCCAGGTAACGTACAGACTCTGAAGACAGAGCCCAGGAAAAAGAGGATCAACGTTTACAAGAGGCTCCGCTCCTTCTGGAAGAGACATTACTCTGCCCACTACATGACCCTGGCTGTGCAGTCTAAAGGTGATACACACACACACACACACACACACACACACACACACACACACACACACACACACACACACACACACACAGGACCCGGCCGCTCAGTCACACATGTAACTAAGTTGTCCTCCTCTGTTAGTGTGTGTGTGTGTGTGTGTGTGTGTGTGTGTGTGTGTGTGTGTGTGTGTGTGTGTGTGTGTGTGTGTGTGTGTGTGTGTGTGTGTGTGTGTGTGTGTGTGTGTGTGTGTGTGTGTGTGTGTGTGTGCGTGTGTGGAGAAGCTGGACACTCTAGAGGAGTGGGTGAAGGAGATCTTCAGTGGAGTGCCCAACAAGTGAGTCTCAGCTGTAGATGAATCCCTCACCATTCATCCATTCATATTATAATATGGCCATTTAGCGAACACTTACTGAACCCTGTTCCTCAGTGCTCAGCCCAAGCCAGACTTCTCTGAGCTGCTGGATCCCTTTGATACTCCAGCCTTCAACAAGCTGTACAGAGGTAGAACACCTGTCTATTGAGCTGACCTGTACAGACTTCTGATCTCCTTTAGAGCCATACTGCTTCAGTCCAGCTCACTGAAAACAGGATTTTGAATGGGAATCAATTGTTGGTCCCCCAAAATATATGCTCACAAGTAAAGTAAGACATAGCTGTGTGTGTGTGTGTGTGCTTGCGTGCGTGTTTCAGTTGTTCCTGTGAGGAAGGTCCATGCTCTGACCATCACCTGGTCCCTGCCTCCTCAGGAGAAACACTACAGGTAAGAAACACAACTACAGATAATACAGCTACTACAGATAATACAGGTACTACAGATACTACAGTTACTCCAGATAATACAGCTACTACAGATATTACAGATAATACAGCTACTACAGAAAATACAGTTACTACAGATATTACAGATAATACAGCTACTGCAGATAATACAGCTACTACAGATAATACAGCTACTACAGATAATACAGCTACTACAGACAATACAGCTATTACAGATAACACAGATAATACAGATGTATAATACAGCTACTCCAGATAATACAGCTACTACAGATATTACAGCTAATACAGCTACTACAGAAAATACAGTTACTACAGATAATACAGCTACTCCAGATAATACAGCTACTACAGATAATACAGCTACTACAGATAATACAGCTACTACAGATAATATAGCTACTACAGATAATACAGCTACTACAGACAATACAGCTATTACAGATAATACAGCTACTACAGACAATACAGCTATTACAGATAATACAGCTGCTACAGATAATACAGATGTATAATACAGCTACTACAGATATTACAGCTGCTCCAGAAAATACAGCAACTACAGAAAATACAGCTACTACAGATAATACAGCTACTCCAGATAATACAGCTACTCCAGATAATACAGCTGCGCTAGATAATACAGCTACTACAGATAATACAGCTACTACAGACAATACAGCTACTACAGATAATACAGCTACTCCAGATAATACAGCTATATAATACAGCTACTCCAGATAATACAGCTGCGCTAGATAATACAGCTACTACAGATAATACAGCTACTACAGATAATACAGCTACTACAGATAATACAGCTAAATAATACAGCTACTCCAGATAATACAGCTATATAATACAGGTACTACAAATAATACAGCTACTCCAGATAATACAGCTATATAATACAGCTACTACAGTTAATACAGCTATATAATACAGCTGCTACAGATAATACAGCTACTCCAGATAATACAGCTACTTCAGATAATACAGCTACTCTAGATAATACAGCTACTCCAGATAATACAGCTACTCCAGATAATACAGCTATATAATACAGCTACTCCAGATAATACAGCTATATAATACAGGTACTACAAATAATACAGCTACTCCAGATAATACAGCTACTCCAGCTAATACAGCTATATAATACAGGTACTCCAGATAATACAGCTACAGATAATGTAGCTACTCCAGATAATACAGCTACTCCAGATAATACAGCTATATAATACAGGTACTCCAGATAATACAGCTACTCCAGATAATACAGCTATATAATACAGGTACTCCAGATAATACAGCTATATAATACAGCTATTCCAGATAATACAGCTACATAATACAGGTACTCCAGATAATACAGCTACCCAGATAATACAGCTACTCCAGCTAATACAGCTACTCCAGATAATACAGCTATATAATACAGGTACTCCAGATAATACAGCTACTCCAGATAATACAGCTATATAATACAGGTAATCCAGATAATACAGCTATATAATACAGGTACTACAGATAATACAGCTATATAATACAGGTACTACAGATAATACAGCTACTACAGATAATACAGCTATATAATACAGCTACTCCAGATAATACAGCTATAACGTACAGGTAATCCAGATAATACAGCTATATAATACAGGTACTACAGATAATACAGCTACTCTAGATAATACAGCTACTCCAGCTAATACAGCTACTCTAAATAATACAGCTATATAGGGAAAGGGAAAGGGGTATACCTACTCAGTTGTACAATTGAATGTATTCAACTGAAATGTGTCTTCCGCATTTAACCCAACCACTCTGAATCAGAGAGGTAGAGGGGGCTGCCATAATCGACATCCATGTCTTCGGCGCCCGGGGAGCATTGGGTTAACTGCCTTGCTCAGGGGCAGAATGACATATTTTTACCTTATCAACTCAGGGATTCGATCCAGTAACCTTCTTATTACTGGCCCACCGCTCTAACCACTAGTATAATAGAGCTACTACAGATAATACAGCTGCTACAGAGAATACAGCTGCTACAGATAATACAGCTGTTACAGATAATACAGCTGCTACAGAGAATACAGCTGTTACAGATAATACCGCTGCTACAGATAATACAGCTGCTACAGAGAATACAGCTGCTACAGATAATACAGCTGTTACAGATAATACAGCTGCTACAGAGAATACAGCTGCTACAGATAATACAGCTGTTACAGATAATACAGCTGCTACAGATAATACAGCTGCTACAGATAATACAGCTACTACAGAAAATACAGCTACTACAGAAAATACAGCTGCTACAGATAATACAGCTGCTACAGATACTACAGCTATTACAGATAATACAGCTTTATAACACAGGAACTACCGGTGAGATACTACAGTTGATGATGCACCTCTCTCTCTGCCTCACTGTTTCTGCCTCTCTCCGTCCCCCCATCCCGTTCTCTCTCTACATCTCTCTCTCTCTCAGGGTGAAGCCTCTCCACTACATCTCTTGGCTGATTGGTCATGAGGGCACAGGCAGCATCCTATCAATTCTCAGGAGGTAGTGAGTCAGAACTACGGCATACAGGACTACATAACCCAAAATGCATGGCGTTATAGCTATGTTTATGTGGTAACTGTACTTAGGTGCTGAGGTGTGTGTGTGTGTAGGTGCTGGGCCATGGCTCTGTTTAGAGGGAACAGTGAAACAGGCTTTGACCAGAACTCTACCTACTCCATCTTCTCCATCTCCATCACACTCACTGACCAAGGATTCCAGAACTTCTACCAGGTTGGTACACACACACACACATTCAAAATCATATTTTCCCTAACCCTAATTATAACCCTAACCCTAGTTATAAACCTAAACCCTAAGCCTAAAATTGTATTTTTACAAGTGAGGACAAGTGGCAAAATGTCCTCACTTCTCTGAATTTTAGTTGGCTTACTATTCTTGTGAGCACTTTTGGTACTCACAAGTATAGTAAAACGTACATACACACACTATTGATACACAGTACGCACATTATCTGTGTTTCTCTACAGGTGGCTCACCTGGTCTTCCAGTACCTCAAGATGATGCAGAGCCTGGGCCCCCAACAACGGTAGTGTCTCTGTGTGATTAGGGCTTCATTATAGGCATGTGAAATGCATAATATGTGCTTTATTTATACAGTATATGAGTATCTATCTATCTCTCACTCTCTCACTCTCTCTCTCCCTCTGCCTCTCTCTGTCTCCCTCTTTCTCTCTCTATGTTTGTAGGATCTATGAGGAGATTCAAAAGATTGAAGCCAATGAGTTTCACTACCAGGAACAGGTAATACTACTAGCTTTCTCCTATCTAATCTACAAGTACATGAATGAATGCACCCAACCAACAGATGCACCCCTGTGTGTTTCAGACGGACCCTATAGAGTATGTGGAGGATATCTGTGTGTTTCAGACGGACCCTATAGAGTATGTGGAGGATATCTGTGTGTTTCAGACGGACCCTATAGAGTATGTGGAGGATATCTGTGTGTTTCAGATGGACCCTATAGAGTATGTGGAGGATATCTGTGTGTTTCAGACGGACCCTATAGAGAATGTGGAGGATATCTGTGTGTTTCAGATGGACCCTATAGAGTATGTGGAGGATATCTGTGTGTTTCAGATGGACCCTATAGAGTATGTGGAGGATATCTGTGTGTTTCAGACGGACCCTATAGAGAATGTGGAGGATATCTGTGTGTTTCAGACGGACCCTATAGAGTATGTGGAGGATATCTGTGTGTTTCAGACGGACCCTATAGAGAATGTGGAGGATATCTGTGTGTTTCAGATGGACCCTATAGAGTATGTGGAGGATATCTGTGTGTTTCAGATGGACCCTATAGAGTATGTGGAGGATATCTGTGTGTTTCAGACGGACCCTATAGAGAATGTGGAGGATATCTGTGTGTTTCAGACGGACCCTATAGAGAATGTGGAGGATATCTGTGTGTTTCAGACGGACCCTATAGAGAATGTGGAGGATATCTGTGTGTTTCAGACGGACCCTATAGAGTATGTGGAGGATATCTGTGTGTTTCAGACGGACCCTATAGAGTATGTGGAGGATATCTGTGTGTTTCAGACGGACCCTATAGAGTATGTGGAGGATATCTGTGTGTTTCAGACGGACCCTATAGAGAATGTGGAGGATATCTGTGTGTTTCAGACGGACCCTATAGAGTATGTGGAGGATATCTGTGTGTTTCAGACGGACCCTATAGAGAATGTGGAGGATATCTGTGTGTTTCAGACGGACCCTATAGAGTATGTGGAGGATATCTGTGTGTTTCAGACGGACCCTATAGAGTATGTGGAGGATATCTGTGAGAACATGCAGCTGTTTCCTAAAGAACACTTCCTCACCGGAGACCAGCTCATGTTCCAGTATTCACCTGAGGTACGGACTGTGTGTGTGTGTGTGTGTGTGTGTGTTAAGGTGATCGTTGCGGCCCTTTCCTTACTTACCAAGCTAATCTGGTGTGCTGTTTGGAGAAGGTGCTTTCCGTATCTTTAAGTGTCCATGCACACAAAGACCTTTGAAATGTTTGAATCCTTCTTGATTGTAATGTGATTTCTTGATTCAAATAAAGTATTTCTAGTGTGTGTGTGTGTGTGTGTGTGTGTGTGTGTGTGTGTGTGTGTGTGTGTGTGTGTGTGTGTGTGTGTGTGTGTGTGTGTGTGTGTGTGTGTGTGTGTGTGTGTGTAGGTGATCAGTGCGGCCCTGTCCTTGCTGACTCCAGACAGATCCAACCTGTTGCTGCTCTCTCCAGACCACGAAGGCCACTGTCCCCTCAGGGAGAAATGGTTTGGGACACACTACAGCGTAGAGGGTGAGACACACACACATATACATACATACATACACGCATACATACATACATACATACATACATACATACATACATACATACATACATACACACATATACACACATACATACGTACGTACGTACGTACGTACGTACGTACGTACGCACGCACGCACGCACGCCCGCACGCACGCACGCACGCCCGCACGCACGCACGCACGCACGCACGCACGCACGCACGCACGCACGCACGCACGCACGCACGCACGCACGCACGCACACACACACACACACACACACACACACACACACACACACACACACACACACACACACACACACACACACACACACACACACACACACACACACACACACACACACACATACATACATACATATGGGCCTACTACAGTGCCTTCAGAAAGTATTCACACCACCTATTGACCTATTCTAATTTTGTTGTGTTACAGCCTGAATTCAAAATGGATTAAATATACCTTTTTTCTCTCACCCATCTACACACCATACCCCATAATGACAAACTGAAAACATGTTTTTAGAAATGTATTGAAAATGAAGTACAGAAATATCTCATTTACAGAAGTATTCACATCCCCGAGTCAATACATGTTAGAAGCACCTTTGGCAGTGATTATAGCTGTGAGTCTTTCTGGGTAAGTCTCTAAGCGCTTTGTACACCTGGATTGTACAATATTTGCACATTATTCTTTTTAAAATTCTTCAAGCTTTGTCAAGTTGGTTGTTAATCATTGCTAGACAGCCATTTTCACATCTTGCCATAGATTTTGAAGACGATTTTAAGTCAAAGCTGTAACTAGGCCATTCAGGAACATTCAATATCGTCTTGGTAAACAACTCTAGTGTAGATTTGTGTTTTAGGTTATTGTCCTGTTGAAAGGTGGATTTGTCTCCCAGTGTCTGTTGGAAAGCAGACTGAACCAGGTTTTCCTCTAGGATATTGCCGGTGCTTTGCTCTAATCCTTTTCTTTTTATCCTAGTCATGCCATTGACAAGCATACCAATAACATGTTGCAGCCACCACTATGCTTGAAAACATGAAGAGTGGTACTCAGTGATGTGTTGGATTTGGCCCAAACATAACACTTTGTATTCAGAACATAACGTTTATTTCTTTGCCACATGTTTTGCAGTTTTACTTTAATGCCTTAATGGAAGCAGGATGCATGCTTTGGAATATTTTTTATTCTGTACAGGCTAGTGTTGTGGAGCAGCTACACTGTTATACATTCTCAGTTTTCTCCTATCACAGCCATTAAACTCTGTAACTTGTTTCCTTCCTCTCTGGCAACTGAGTTAGGAAGGACACTTGTATCTTTGTAGTGACTGGGTGTATTGATACACCATCCAAAGTGTAATTAATAACTTCACCATGCTCAAAGGGATATTCAATGTCTGTTTATTTATTTTTTTGCTGCCCTTTGCGAAGCATTGGAAAACTTCCCTGGTCTTTGCGGTTGAATCTGTGCTTGAAATGTACTGCTCGACTGAGGGACCTTACAGATAATTGTATGTGTGGGGTACTGAGATGAGGTAGTCATTAAAAAAGATGAGGTAGTCATTAAAAAATCATGTTAAACAATATTATTCATCACAGAGTGAGTCCATGCAATTTATTACGTGACTTACGTATTAAGTCGTATTACGTATTACGTGAAATGAAACTCCTGAACGTATTTAGGCTTTTAGGGGTCGAATACGTATTTATTCAAGACATTTCAGCTTTTCATTATTAATTCATTTGTAAAAAATGTTGAAAAACATAATTCCGCTTTGACATTATGGGGTATTGTGTGTAGAACAGTGACACCAAATCTCAATTTAATCCATTTTAAATTCCGACTGTAACACAACAACATGTGGAAAAAGTCCAGGGGTGTGAATACTTTCTGAAGGCTCTGTATGAGTTTGCATTATTAGAGGACCAGATCATATCAACATGGTCCCAATATGTGGAGAGAGAGAGAGTGTCCTGATAGTTGTCTCTTCTCTGTCCAGATATCCAGCAGGAGTGGAGAGAGAGAGAGGGTATCCTGATAGTTCTCTCTTCTCTGTCCAGATATCCAGCAGGAGTGGAGAGAGAGAGAGGGTATCCTGATAGTTCTCTCTTCTCTGTCCAGATATCCAGCAGGAGTGGAGAGAGAGAGAGGGTATCCTGATAGTTCTCTCTTCTCTGTCCAGATATCCAGCAGGAGTGGAGAGAGAGAGAGGGTATCCTGATAGTTCTCTCTTCTCTGTCCAGATATCCAGCAGGAGTGGAGAGAGAGAGAGAGAGGGTATCCTGATAGTTCTCTCTTCTCTGTCCAGATATCCAGCAGGAGTGGAGAGAGAGAGAGGGTATCCTGATAGTTCTCTCTTCTCTGTCCAGATATCCAGCAGGAGTGGAGAGAGAGAGAGGGTATCCTGATAGTTCTCTCTTCTCTGTCCAGATATCCAGCAGGAGTGGAGAGAGAGAGAGGGTATCCTGATAGTTCTCTCTTCTCTGTCCAGATATCCAGCAGGAGTGGAGAGAGAGAGAGGGTATCCTGATAGTTCTCTCTTCTCTGTCCAGATATCCAGCAGGAGTGGAGAGAGAGAGAGAGAGGGTATCCTGATAGTTCTCTCTTCTCTGTCCAGATATCCAGCAGGAGTGGAGAGAGAGAGAGGGTATCCTGATAGTTCTCTCTTCTCTGTCCAGATATCCAGCAGGAGTGGAGAGAGAGAGAGGGTATCCTGATAGTTCTCTCTTCTCTGTCCAGATATCCAGCAGGAGTGGAGAGAGAGAGAGGGTATCCTGATAGTTCTCTCTTCTCTGTCCAGATATCCAGCAGGAGTGGAGAAAGAGAGAGGGTATCCTGATAGTTCTCTCTTCTCTGTCCAGATATCCAGCAGGAGTGGAGAGAGAGAGAGGGTATCCTGATAGTTCTCTCTTCTCTGTCCAGATATCCAGCAGGAGTGGAGAGAGAGAGAGGGTATCCTGATAGTTCTCTCTTCTCTGTCCAGATATCCAGCAGGAGTGGAGAGAGAGAGAGGGTATCCTGATAGTTCTCTCTTCTCTGTCCAGATATCCAGCAGGAGTGGAGAGAGAGAGAGGGTATCCTGATAGTTCTCTCTTCTCTGTCCAGATATCCAGCAGGAGTGGAGAGAGAGAGAGAGAGGGTATCCTGATAGTTCTCTCTTCTCTGTCCAGATATCCAGCAGGAGTGGAGAGAGAGAGAGGGTATCCTGATAGTTCTCTCTTCTCTGTCCAGATATCCAGCAGGAGTGGAGAAAGAGAGAGGGTATCCTGATAGTTCTCTCTTCTCTGTCCAGATATCCAGCAGGAGTGGAGAGAGAGAGAGGGTATCCTGATAGTTCTCTCTTCTCTGTCCAGATATCCAGCAGGGGTGGAGAGAGCGCTGGAACGGAGACTTTGAGCACAACTCTGACCTGCACCTCCCTGTCGAGAACAAGTTCATCGGTTAGTGTGTGTGTGTGTGTTTGTGTGTTGTGAACCTTCCTAATGTGTTTATATTTCGTGTCTTCCTTCCAGCGACGGATTTCAGCCTGAAGCTGTCTGACTGTCCTGATACTGAGCTGCCAGTCAGAGTAACTGCCAACGACCGAGGATGCCTCTGGTACAAGAAGGACGACAA
This sequence comes from Salvelinus fontinalis, assembly GCF_029448725.1. Taxonomy (NCBI): domain Eukaryota; kingdom Metazoa; phylum Chordata; class Actinopteri; order Salmoniformes; family Salmonidae; genus Salvelinus; species Salvelinus fontinalis. The sequence goes on from NC_074671.1 coordinate 55,006,165, forward strand.
GTTCAACATACCCAAAGGTGTGTGTCTGTGTTAGGACTGTGACGGTCATGGAATTTTGGATGATGGTAATTGGCCAGCCAAATAACGCGATCTCCGTAATAACCATTTGAATAGTATTTTTTTTAAATGAATGGGCGTCCCCATTCAAGTCAATGATGGCATCATGGGTGGACTGGCAATCATTGCGAGTGTACCCACAGGAGCAAAGCAGGAAGTGTAACCATCAATATGTGCCGTGATTTATTAGTTCAACCAGAGAGGAAGAGGCAAAGCGAGAGGGTTTACTCCGCCCAAATTCTATCCTTGAAAATAAGACCAAGAAGTGAGGAATTTTTTGTATGGAGGTCAATGAGAGAGTGTTGAATTTGGTCAACGAAAAAATATAATTGCTATATTGCTACGTGAGGCTTATTTGATCGAATATATGTTTCGTAATGGTTAGGTTGTTACGAATGCTCTGATATAAGTGGACGCACGTGGCATTTGGCCAGGTTTGAAAAAAATACTTTATATCAGTTGTGCCTGTTGTTCACACACACGTATCTGCCCTCTCATTGGCTAGAATGGTCCCACCTGAATGCCTTTCAAATTTGAGGACATATATTTCCATTGTTAGAGCGGTCACTCCACTATCTTGTCAATATAATTGAAAATCTTTGATTCAACTCAACTGACATGACAAAGAATGCATTTCATTACAAGAGCCACATCAGTTAACATCATTTGAATTAACATTCTACATTACCATGGAAGTCATTACTTCACAATACCATGCAGCCATCCCTAGTGTACCTGAGTTTACCAGTCAAATTACCAGGGTAAGAAATTCCAAGCATATAGATCCTATTAAATGATTTTTCTAATTGATAATTCTATGGTTCCAAGCCCGTTCTTTTCATGTGTGCTGCTGTTTCCTAGGCAACCGAAGACTCGTTTGCTACAGCACCTTGCTTGTTTCAACTAGGAGTAACAAAGTTTCATCACGCTATTTAGAGTACGTGTTACAGCAGAAACACACTCCACCGCACAAATTCCAGGCCGTCCTCTTCGTACCCCAAAAACAAAAATGATGCCCTTATTTTATTTTCATAACGATTTTCATCCATACGGTAATTGTGCCATCCCTAGTGTGTGTGTGTGTGTTTCAAAGTAACTACTTTATAACACAAAAACACACACAATCTGGCGTCAATGTCCACATGTTCTCTTAAAGGAAAATTCCACCCAAAAACTTTTGGTATTTGTTTCATTAGTCCACTGTTGATATAGTCCAAAAATTTCAGCAGTTTATAACTTCATCATACTGGCTGTGTTTCTGTATTTTGAATGTTATTTATCTTGAAAACATGATTGCCGACATGCAAAACATTTTGGGACTATATCAACAAAGGACTAGTGAAACAAATACCAAAATATTGTTTTTGGGTGGAGTTTTGCTTTCATCTCTATCTGGTACAGCCAGTAGAAAACTGTCCACCACTCTGACCCTGGTTCCTCTCTAGGTTTCTTCATAGGTTCCTTCCTTCTAGGGAGTTTTTCCTGGCAACTGTTCTTCTGCGGATGTATAAAGGGCTTTATAAAATACATTTGATTGATTGAGTTACTACAACAGTGTACAATTAAAATGGTCAATAACTTTACTCTTTCATTGATCTGTCATTTCTACTCTCTCCGTTGATATGACGTTTCCTCTCTCTCCTTTGCTGATCTGACGTTTCCTTTCTCTCCTTCAGCGTACATCCGCTTCCATCTCATCTCTCCGGTCATCCAGCAGTCAGCCAAGAAGTAAGTCCAGGGTTTAGTTAGCCATTAGCGGGTAGAGATTGTGCTAAAATCACTAGCCTCTCGAGAATGCAGCCACAGATAGGAACTGTTTTTTAATCCTGTTTCTCTCTGCTTATCTCCCTCTCTCCACTCTCTCACCCCCCCCCCCTCTCTCTCCCTCCCTCCCACCCCTCTCTCCACCTGCCCCTTCCTCTCTCTCTCTCTCTCTTTCTCTCTCTCACCCTGCCCCTCTGCTCTCTCTCCCCCTCCCCTCCCTAGCCTGGTGTTATTTGACCTGCTAGTGAACATACTGGGTCATAACCTAGCAGAGCCAGCCTACGAGGCTGCCGTGGCCCAGCTGGACTACAAGCTGTCAGTAGGAGAACACGGACTGGTTATCTCTCTCTCACCCCTCTCTCTCTCTCACCAAACACACACTCTCAGGGACGTGCGGTTGTTGGTCCTGGAGCATGGTCGCTGGTCCATGGTAGAGAAGTACCAGGCGCTGGCAGACAGTGGTCTGAGTGTAGAAGAACTGATGACCCAGCTCTATGCAGAGGGACTGGTGCAGGGGAACTTCACTAGCCAGGTGACTGGACCATGAAAACACACACACATTACACACACACATTACACACCCTTTCCACCAAACCCTCTTGTATGATTTCTGCTGTTTATTAAAGTGGGATCTGTTTTCTCTACAGGAGTCAATCCAGTTCCTGCAGTACGTCACTGAGTAAGTTTACACACTTACACTTACACACACACACACACACACACACACACACACACACACACACACACACACACACACACACACACACACACACACACACACACACACACACACACACACAACTATATTTGCTGTCTGTCAGTAAGCTGCAGTTCTCCAAGCTGCCAGCAGAGGTCCCAGTGTTGTTTAGAGTGGTGGAGCTGCCTCTGAAAACAGCACCTCTGTAAAGTCAAAGCACTGAACAAGGGAGACGCCAACTCAGAGGTCAGTCTATTACCAGGTACACACACACACACACACACACACACACACACACACACACACACACACACACACACACACACTGGTACAATTCATCTGTTCATGACTGATTGACTCGCCTCTGACATTCATTCACTTTCTTCTCTTCCTCTCTCCCCCCCCCCCCTCTCTCTCCAGTCTGGTCTGAAAAACCTCAGAGAACACACACTGATGGAGCTGCTGGTGGTGAGTACACCAACAACCGTTCATAATTTCATCCCCTAAACCCTCATCCCTTCTGCCTCTCATCCTCTGACCTGTGTTGTTGATATTGTTGTGGTTCCAGATGCACATGGAGGAGCCCTGCTTTGACTTCCTCAGGACAAAATAGACTCTGGGGTCAGTGTCTGTGTTTCACACTTCTCTGTCTCTCTGGTGACTAAATAGACCATGGAACCTCTGGAAAGAGTAGGAGTGTTAACCCCAGTGTCCCAACCTTCCTGAGTGTCCCAACCTTCCTCGGTGTCCCAGTGTCCCAACCTTCTCCAGCTTCCAATTGGCTCAGTCAACTTAAACCCCTCTCTCTCTCCATCTCTCTCCCTCCGTCTCTCTCCATCTCTCCCTCCGTCTCTCTCCTCCAGGTATCATGTTTATCCAACCTGCAGAAACACATCTGGAGTCCTGGGCTTCTCTGTCACGGTGGAAACACAGGCCACCAAGTTCAAGTGAGATCCTCATACTGACTGCATGAACCAATGACATTGTGCACTGCAGTGACTTTGATGTGGTCCTCCCGAGGCTAGAAGTGCTATCTCTTATAACCTGTAAACGCCTCTTATAATATTGACAGTGGGTTCTCTCTCTCTCTCCATCTCGTCTCTCAAACTCTCTCTCTCCATCTCTCCTCTCCATCTCCTCTCAGTACTGAGCTGGTAGAGTTGAAGATAGAGGAGTTCCTGTCTTCCTTTGGAGAGAAGTTGAGTGCTCTGACTGAGAGTGCCTTCAACACACAGGTGTGTGTGTGTCTCACTGACTATATATCTGAGTGTACTGTAGTTTACTTGTTAAGCTGAAGGTGTGTGTGTGTGTGTGTGTGTGTACAGGTGACTGCGCTGGTCAAGCTAAAGGAGTGTGAGGACACACACCTGGGAGAGGAGGTGGACAGGAACTGGGCCGAGGTCGCTACACAGCAGTATGTCTTCAACAGGCTTCACAGAGAGGTGAGACACACACACACCGGACAATTCAGTTTTTCTGTTTTTGTGGTGTGTGCAGAATTTTGTAGTTGCTGCTGTAGTTGCTTTCTGTAGTTGCTGCAGATGTTTCATGTGTGACTACGTGTGCTTACGTGTTTGTGTGTGTGAGTAGATTGAGGCCCTGAAGCAGATGACCAGAGCAGAGCTGGTATCCTGGTATCTGGAGCACCGCGGACACAACTGCAGAAAACTCAGTGTACATGTAAGTGTGTGTGTGTGTATAGGTGAGCAGTGTAATCAATGTTTAAGAGCTGTGTGTGTGTGTGTGCGTGTGTGTGTGTGTGCGCTCTAACATCGACCTCCCTCCCCAGGTGGTGGGTTTTGGGCCGGAGGAGGGCAACCCAGCAGGAGATGACAAGCAGAGTCGTCATGGCAACAGAGAGAGGGATGAGGAAGAGTGCGGCAGTTCGTCCTACGGAGAAGTGTCCAAACTGACCTTCCTCCCCGCCTCGTCCAAGATGGCCGCCGCTACATCCATCATGGACATTCCTTTATTTATCCAGAGCCTTACCCTCTTCCCATACCACAAGATCATCCAATAGACTACCAATATCTATTTTCTCAATATTTCTTTCAAACTCTCTCCTTCATTGCCTGACCATAACATCATCTAATAAACTCAATGAGATACACTATCACTGTCTTTGGGGCTGACTCTCTCTCTCTCACATATGTAACATAGTAGATATTCACAATATTTCACAATTTCTTGTTCATTACTGTGTCTCATAAGGCTTTAAAACTGCACCTCTATAAGGTACTATGCATGTTTATAAGGCAATATAACCCTTCACAGCGCACTTAGTAGGGTTACAACAGGTTCTATAAATACTGGATGTAGTCTGCATCTAGTGGAGAATGTTTTATGGGATGTCCTATCTCTGCATAGTGTATAGCTTATATAGACTTTCTAACAGCTAATTGGCAGTCAACAACCAGCTCCCTGCAACATTCAGGTAAGGGTCAAACATGGACGAGTCCTGGCCTGTCATATTCAATATTCAACATGTCTCTCACTGCGGTCACCCTCCTCTCACACAGCACACGTGGAATCAAAGATGGTGTACACAGTTCCACTGGATTTTTATTCATGCAAACAAACAATTTGCGGCATTTAGGGTTTTGGAATGCCACCGGTAAATCAGTTGGTGCTAGTGACTCATAGTCAGGTGTGAGTACGCTGGTGTTCCTTTAAATGTCCTGACACACTGAAACTCTTCCCACACTGGGAACAGTGATACGGCCTCTCTCCTGTGTGAATACGTTGGTGTACCTTTAAGTGTCCTGATCGATGGAAACTCTTCCCACACTGTGAACAGTGATATGGCCTCTCTCCTGTGTGAATACGCTGGTGTGTCTTTAAATGTCCTGACACACTGAAACTCTTCCCACACTGAGAGCAGTGATACGGCCTCTCTCCTGTGTGAATACGCTGGTGTGTCTTTAAATGTCCTGACACACTGAAACTCTTCCCACACTGTGAACAGTGATATGGCCTCTCTCCTGTGTGAATACGCTGGTGTGTCTTTAAATGTCCTGACACACTGAAACTCTTCCCACACTGGGAACAGTGATACGGCCTCTCTCCTGTGTGAATACGTTGGTGTACCTTTAAGTGTCCTGATCGATGGAAACTCTTCCCACACTGTGAACAGTGATATGGCCTCTCTCCTGTGTGAATACGCTGGTGTGTCTTTAAATGTCCTGACACACTGAAACTCTTCCCACACTGTGAACAGTGATATGGCCTCTCTCCTGTGTGAATACGCTGGTGTGTCTTTAAATGTCCTGACACACTGAAACTCTTCCCACACTGGGAACAGTGATACGGCCTCTCTCCTGTGTGAATACGTTGGTGTACCTTTAAGTGTCCTGATCGATGGAAACTCTTCCCACACTGTGAACAGTGATATGGCCTCTCTCCTGTGTGAATACGCTGGTGTGTCTTTAAATGTCCTGACACACTGAAACTCTTCCCACACTGGGAACAGTGATACGGCCTCTCTCCTGTGTGAATACGCTGGTGTACCTTTAAGTCTCCTGATCGATGGAAACTCTTCCCACACTGAGAGCAGTGGTGAGGTCTTGGCTTCCCTGTGTCTCTGTGTTTCTGGGCGAGGAGTGTGATTGGGGTGCGATCTGGAGTTGTTGAACACCGCTGAGAGCCACTGGGTGGTGCTAGTGTCTCTGATCTAATCCCTCCACTCCTCAGCAGCCTGACGTACTCTTCCCTGTGGCATCTCTTTATGTGCTTGTAGAGGTAGATCTGAGCTGTGAAGGAGAACGGACAACCAGAGCAGGAAAAGATCTGGGACGACTCATTCACACCTGAAAGGAAAGGAGAGAGAGAGGGAGGGGTGTTCAGAGAGGTCAAAGAGCATAGCAAGCTGGATAGAGAACTGAAGGGGTGTTCAGAGAGGTCAAAGAGCATAGCAAGCTGGATAGAGAACTGAAGGGGTGTTCAGAGAGGTCAAAGAGCATAGCAAGCTGGATAGAGAAATGAAGGGGTGTTCAGAGAGGTCAAAGAGAATAGCACGCTGGATAGAGAACTGAAGGGGTGTTCAGAGAGGTCAAAGAGCATAGCAAGCTGGATAGAGAACTGAAGGGGTGTTCAGAGAGGTCAAAGAGAATAGCAAGCTGGATAGAGAACTGAAGGGGTGTTCAGAGAGGTCAAAGAGCATAGCAAGCTGGATAGAGAACTGAAGGGGTGTTCAGAGAGGTCAAAGAGAATAGCAAGCTGGATAGAGAACTGAAGGGGTGTTCAGAGAGGTCAAAGAGCATAGCAAGCTGGATAGAGAACTGAAGGGGTGTTCAGAGAGGTCAAAGAGAATAGCAAGCTGGATAGAGAACTGAAGGGGTGTTCAGAGAGGTCGAAGAGAATAGCAAGCTGGATAGAGAACTGAAGGGGTGTTCAGAGAGGTCGAAGAGAATAGCAAGCTGGATAGAGAACTGAAGCAAATACTGAAAGAAAAAGAAAGACTAATGATATCATTATATTCCACTTGACTGGAATAGAGAGATGGAAAGAGAGGGGGATTGAACAGGTAGTTCTAGAGCAGTGGTAGTCACTACTATTCCTGGGGAGACACATTTGTCAAACGCACTCACTGGGTGAGCTACCATAACCTACCCAAATTGATTCATATTCATGCTATTTGAAATACTATTAACAAGGACCATGAAGCTATTTGATTCACAATGTTTGGACACTTGGGGGGACACTTGGGGGTATCATTATCTCAATAATAGCACAAAATATGTCAAATCAGATAATGCCACATTTCAGTCTGAAGGAAGCAGTGGTGGAAAGTACTTAAGTAAAAATACTTTAAAGTACTACTTAAGTAGTTTTTTGGGGTATCTGTACTTTACTTTACTACTTATATTGTTGACAACTTTTACTTTTACTTGACTACATTCCTAAAGAAAATAATGTGGGATGTTACCCCACTCTTCCACCAAGGCACCTGCAAGTTCCCAGACATTTCTGGGGGGAACGGCCCTAGCCCTCACCCTCCGATCCAACAGGTCCCAGGCGTGCTCAATGGGATTGAGATCCGGGCTCTTCGCTGGCCAAGGCAGAACACTGACATTCCTGTCTTGCAGGAAATCACGCACAGAACGAGCAGTATGGCTGGTGGCATTGTCATGCTGGAGGGTCATGTCAGGATGAGCCTGCAGGAAGGGTACCACATGAGGGAGGAGGATGTCTTCCCTGTAATGCACAGCTTTGAGATTGCCTGCAATGACAACAAGCTCAGTCCGATGATGCTGTGACACACCGCCCCAGACCATGACGGACCCTCCACCTCCAAATCGATCCCGCTCCAGAGTACAGGCCTCGGTGTAACGCTCATTCCTTTGACGATAAACGTGAATCCGACCATCACCCCTTTTGAGACAAAACCGTAACTCGTCAGTGAAGAGCACTTTTTGCCAGTCCTGTCTGGTCAGGCGACGGTGGGAAGGTGCTCATAGGCGACGTTGTTGCCGGTGATGTCTGGTGAGGACCTGCCTTACAACAGGCCTACACGGCCTCAGTCCAACCTCAGCCTATTGCGGACAGTCTGACCACTGATGGAGGGATTGTGTGTTCCTGGTGTAACTCGGGTAGTTGTTGTTGCCATCCTGTACCTGTCACGCAGGTGTGATGTTCGGATATACCGATCCTGTGCAGGTGTTGTTACACGTGGTCTGCCACTGCGAGGACGATCAGCTGTCCGTCCTGTCTCCCTGTAGCACTCTCTTAGGCATCTCACAGTACGGACATTGCAATTTATTGCCCTGGCCACATCTGCAGTCCTCCTGCCTCCTTGCAGCATGCCTAAGGTACGTTCACGCAGATAAGCAGGGACCCTGGGCATCTTTCTTTTGGTGTTTTTCAGAGTCAGTAGAAAGGCCTCTTTAGTGTCCTACGTTTTCATAACTGTGACCTTAATTGCCTACTGTCTGTAAGCTGTTAGTGTCTTAACGACCGTTCCACAGATGCATGTTCATTAATTGTTTATGGTTCATTGAACAAGCATGGGAAACAGTGTTAAAACCCTTTACAATGTAGATCTGTGAAGTTATTTGGATTTTTACAATTATCTTTGAAAGACAGGGTCCTGAATAAGGAACGTTTGTTTTTTTGCTGAGTTTAGTTACATTTTGAATGCTTAGCAGGACACGAAAATGGTCTAATTCACACACTTATCAAGAGAACATCCCTGGTCATCCCTAATGCCTCTGATTTGGCAGACTCACTGAACACAAATGCTTAGTTTGTAAATGATGTCTGAGTGTTGAAGTGTCCCCCTGGCTATCCGTAAAACAAGAAAATCATGCCGTCTGGTTTGCTTAATATAAGGAATTTTAAATGATGTATACTTGTACTTTTACATTTGATACTTAAGTACACTGCTCAAAAAAATAAAGGGAACACTTAAACAACACAATGTAACTCCAAGTCAATCACACTTCTGTGAAATCAAACTGTCCACTTAGGAAGCAACACTGATTGACAATACATTTCACATGCTGTTGTGCAAATGGAATAGACAAAAGGTGGAAATTATAGGCAATTAGCAAGACACCCCCAAAAAAGGAGTGATTCTGCAGGTGGTGACCACAGACCACTTCTCAGTTCCTATGCTTCCTGGCTGATGTTTTGGTCACTTTTGAATGCTAGCTGTGCTCTCACTCTAGTGGTAGCATGAGACGGAGTCTACAACCCACACAAGTGGCTCAGGTAGTGCAGTTCATCCAGGATGGCACATCAATGCGAGCTGTGGCAAAAAGGTTTGCTGTGTCTGTCAGCGTAGTGTCCAGAGCATGGAGGCGCTACCAGGAGACAGGCCAGTACATCAGGAGACGTGGAGGAGGCCGTAGGAGGGCAACAACCCAGCAGTAGGACCGCTACCTCCGCCTTTGTGCAAGGAGGTGCACTGCCAGAGCCCTGCAAAATGACCTCCAGCAGGCCACAAATGTGCATGTGTCAGCATATGGTCTCACAAGGGGTCTGAGAATCTCATCTCGGTACCTAATGGCAGTCAGGCTACCTCTGGCGAGCACATGGAGGGCTGTGCGGCCCCACAAAGAGATGCCACCCCACACCATGACTGACCCATCGCCAAACCAGTCATGCTGGAGGATGTTGCAGGCAGCAGAACGTTCTCCACGGCGTCTCCAGACTCTGTCACGTCTGTCACATGTGCTCATGTGCTCAGTGTGAACCTGCTTTCATCTGTGAAGAGCACAGGGCGCCAGTGGCGAATTTGCCAATCTTGGTGTTCTCTGGCAAATGCCAAACGTCCTGCACGGTGCTGGGCTGTAAGCACAACCCCCACCTGTGGACGTCGGGCCCTCATACCACCCTCATGGAGTCTGTTTCTGACCGTTTGAGCAGACACATGCACATTTGTGGCCTGCTGGAGGTCATTTTGCAGGGCTCTGGCAGTGCACCTCCTGGCACAAAGGCGGAGGTAGCGGTCCTGCTGCTGGGTTGTTGCCCTCCTACGGCCTCCTCCACGTCTCCTGATGTACTGGCCTGTCTCCTGGTAGCGCCTCCATGCTCTGGACACTACGCTGACAGACACAGCAAACCTTTTTGCCACAGCTCGCATTGATGTGCCATCCTGGATGAACTGCACTATCTGAGCCACTTGTGTGGGTTGTAGACTCCGTCTCATGCTACCACTAGAGTGAGAGCACCGCCAGCATTCAAAAGTGACCAAAACATCAGCCAGGAAGCATAAGAACTGAGAAGTTGTCTGTGGTCACCACCTGCAGAATCACTCCTTTTTTGGGGGTGTCTTGCTAATTGCCTATAATTTCCACCTTTTGTCTATTCCATTTGCACAACAGCATGTGCAATTTATTGTCAATCAGTGTTGCTTCCTAATTGGACAGTTTGATTTCACAGAAGTGTGATTGACTTGGAGTTACGTTGTGTTGTTTAAGTGTTCCCTTTATTTTTTTGAGCAGTGTATATTTTAGCGATTACATTTATTGTTGATACTTTAAGTATATTTTAAACCAAATACTTTTAGACTTTTACTCAAGTAGTATTTTACTGGGTGACTTTCACTTTCACACCATTTCCAACTAAGGTATCTTTGCTTTTACTCAAGTAGTATTTTACTGGGTGACTTTCACTTTCACACCATTTCCAACTAAGGTATCTTTGCTTTTACTCAAGTATAACAATTGGGTACTTTTTCCACCGCTGGAAGGAAATATGTTTTGGGGTGATTGAAAAGCATCACAAAGCTATTGGAGTTCAGGAAAACATTACATTTTGTGTCCAATCTGTGTGTATGGTCCTCCGTGGAGAACCCATTTATTTCCACTGGTCATTCTGTGCAGATACATTCACATCACTCCACCTTCTAACAAGGCCTGCACAGCCTGTGTGTACAATAGATGGAAACAGACGATACGTGTTCCTGACAATCTTAGCTTTCAGGCATGGGGTCATGGTCGCTAATAGCGGCAACCGCTAAAAATCAGGAGACACATTTGTAGGAAGAAAACTATTAGAACATGAGCTAGAAACCGCTGTTACCTCTGTTTGCCCCAGCCGCTATAGCGGATATAGAAGATTACTCACGTAACCACGGTTCTATGAAGTAAGCTGTGCATTCAGCTGACTGAGGGAAACACATTCATTCAGATTATTGCACAATGACTGCCTGTTCTAGAGGGACGAGGAAAGGGAATAAGGAGAGAGGAAGAGAGAGAGAAAGCCCAAAAGTACCTCTAGCTGTGCTTGTTTTGTCCCAGAGGAAGTCGAAGATGATGCCCAGGTCTCTGGCGTATTCCTCTCCGTACCACACCAACAGCTCCTCTCCAACAGCTATAGGCTTACAGCAGCGGTACAGAATCCCTCCTCTGTACTGGAAGGCCACCAGATTCTGCTCTTCTTCACTACGGGCACAGTTCACATACCTGACAGAGAGAGGAGGAGTGGTAAGAGAGGGGGAAGGTATTTGGAATTTTATTAAGATCCTCATTAACTGTTGCGAAAGCAGCAGCTACTCTTCCTGGGGTCCACACAGAACATGAAACATAATACAGAATTACATAATACAGAACAGTAATAGACAAGAACAAATCAAGGACAGAACTACATAAAACAAATTAAAGTGGCAGACTAATTAAATTAAATCAATTCAGGGAAACTCAATATCATCAAACAAGATAAAAACACAGAAGGATAGAAAGATGTAGAGACTGGGAGAGAATAAGATGGAGTGAGGGATGGATGGAGAGATAGAGAGAGATGGATGGAGAGATAGAGAGGGATGGATGGAGAGATAGAGAGGGATGGATGGAGAGAGAGGGATGGATGGATGGAGAGATAGAGAGGGATGGATGGAGAGATAGAGAGGGATGGATGGAGAGATAGAGAGAGGGATAGATGGAGAGGGATGGATGGAGAGATAGAGAGGGATGGATGGAGAGATAGAGAGGGATAGATGGAGAGGGATGGATGGAGAGATAGAGAGGGATGGATGGAGCGATAGAGAGAGTGATAGATGGAGAGAGGGATGGATGGAGAGATAGAGAGGGATGGATGGAGAGAGAGGGATGGATGGAGAGAGGGATGGATGGAGAGATAGAGAGGGAAGGATGGAGAGATAGAGAGGGATGGATGGAGAGATAGAGGGATGGATGGAGAGATAGAGAGGGGGATAGATGGGGCGAGGATAGATGGAGAGATAGAGAGAGGGATAGATGGAGAGATAGAGAGAGGGATAGATGGAGATATAGAGAGGGATGGATGGAGAGATATGGAGAGAAGGATGGACGGAGAGATGGATAGATGGAGAGAGGGATGGATGGAGAGAGATATGGAGAGAGGGATGGATGGAGAAATAGAGAGGGATAGATGAGAGAGGGATGGATGGAGAGATATAGAGGGATGGATGGAGAGAGAGAGAGGGATGGATGGAGAGAGGGATGGATGGAGAGATAGAGAGGGATGGATGGAGAGATAGAGGGATAGATGGAGAGAGATATGGAGAGAGGCATGGATGGAGAGATAGAGAGGGATAGATGAGAGAGGGATGGATGGAGATATATAGAGGGATGGATGGAGAGATAGAGAGGGATAGATGGAGAGAGATATGGAGAGAGGGATGGATGGAGAGATAGAGAGAGGGATGGATGGAAAGATATGGAGAGAGGGATGGATGGAGATATGGAGAGGGATGATGGAGAGATATAGAGGGATGGCTGGAGAGATAGAGATATGGAGAGAGGGATGGATGGAGAGACAGAGAGGGATGGATGGAGAGACAGAGAGGGATGGATAGAGAGACAGAGAGGGATGGATAGAGAGACAGAGAGGGATGGATAAAGAGAAAGAGAGGGATGGATAGAGAGGGATGGCTGGAGAGATAGAGATATGGAGAGAGATGGATGGAGAGACAGAGAGGGATGGATGGAGAGACAAAGAGGGATGGATAGAGAGACAGAGAGGGATGGATAGAGAGACAAAGAGGGATGGATAGAGAGACAGAGAGGGATGGATAGAGAGACAGAGAGGGATGGATAGAGAGACAGAGAGGGATGGATAGAGAGAAAGAGAGGGATGGATAGAGAGGGATGGCTGGCTGGAGAGATAGAGATATGGAGAGAGGGATGGATGGAGAGACAGAGAGGGATGGATGGAGAGACAGAGAGGGATGGATAGAGAGACAGAGAGGGATGGATGGAGAGACAAAGAGGGATGGATAGAGAGACAAAGAGGGATGGATAGAGAGGCAAAGAGGGATGGATGGAGAGACAGAGAGGGATGGATAGAGAGACAGAGAGGGATGGATGGAGAGACAGAGAGGGATGGATAGAGAGACAGAGAGGGATGGATGGAGAGACAAAGAGGGATGGATAGAGAGACAAAGAGGGATGGATAGAGAGACAGAGAGGGATGGATAGAGAGACAGAGAGGGATGGATGGAGAGACAAAGAGGGATGGATAGAGAGACAAAGAGGGATGGATAGAGAGACAAAGAGGGATGGATAGAGAGACAAAGAGGGATGGATAGAGAGACAGAGAGGGATGGATAGAGAGACAGAGAGGGATGGATGGAGAGACAGAGAGGGATGGATAGAGAGACAAAGAGGGATGGATAGAGAGGCAAAGAGGGATGGATGGAGAGACAGAGAGGGATGGATAGAGAGACAGAGAGGGATGGATGGAGAGACAGAGAGGGATGGATAGAGAGACAGAGAGGGATGGATGGAGAGACAGAGAGGGATGGATAGAGAGACAAAGAGGGATGGATAGAGAGACAAAGAGGGATGGATAGAGAGACAAAGAGGGATGGATAGAGAGACAGAGAGGGATGGATAGAGAGACAGAGAGGGATGGATAGAGAGACAGAGGGATGGATGGAGAGACAGAGAGGGATGGATAGAGAGACAAAGAGGGATGGATAGAGAGACAAAGAGGGATGGATAGAGAGACAGAGAGGGATGGATAGAGAGACAAAGAGGGATGGATAGAGAGACAAAGGGGATGGATGGAGAGACAGAGAGGGATGGATAGAGAGACAGAGAGGGATGGATGGAGAGACAGAGAGGGATGGATAGAGAGACAAAGAGGGATGGATAGAGAGACAAAGAGGGATGGATAGAGAGACAAAGAGGGATGGATAGAGAGACAAAGAGGGATGGATAGAGAGACAGAGATGGATGGATAGAGAGACAGAGAGGGATGGATAGAGAGACAAAGAGGGATGGATAGAGAGACAGAGAGGGATGGATAGAGAGACAGAGAGGGATGGATAGAGAGACAGAGAGGGATGGATAGAGAGAAAGAGAGGGATGGATAGAGAGGGATGGCTGGCTGGAGAGATAGAGATATGGAGAGAGGGATGGATGGAGAGACAGAGAGGGATGGATGGAGAGACAGAGAGGGATGGATAGAGAGACAAAGAGGGATGGATAGAGAGACAGAGAGGGATGGATAGAGAGACAAAGAGGGATGGATAGAGAGACAAAGAGGGATGGATGGAGAGACAGAGAGGGATGGATAGAGAGACAGAGAGGGATGGATGGAGAGACAGAGAGGGATGGATAGAGAGACAAAGAGGGATGGATAGAGAGGCAAAGAGGGATGGATGGAGAGACAGAGAGGGATGGATAGAGAGACAGAGAGGGGTGGATGGAGAGACAGAGAGGGATGGATAGAGAGACAGAGAGGGATGGATGGAGAGACAGAGAGGGATGGATAGAGAGACAAAGAGGGATGGATAGAGAGACAAAGAGGGATGGATAGAGAGACAAAGAGGGATGGATAGAGAGACAGAGAGGGATGGATAGAGAGACAGAGAGGGATGGATAGAGAGACAGAGAGGGATGGATGGAGAGACAGAGAGGGATGGATAGAGAGACAAAGAGGGATGGATAGAGAGACAAAGAGGGATGGATAGAGAGACAGAGAGGGATGGATAGAGAGACAAAGAGGGATGGATAGAGAGACAAAGGGGGATGGATGGAGAGACAGAGAGGGATGGATAGAGAGACAGAGAGGGATGGATGGAGAGACAGAGAGGGATGGATAGAGAGACAAAGAGGGATGGATAGAGAGACAAAGAGGGATGGATAGAGAGACAAAGAGGGATGGATAGAGAGACAAAGAGGGATGGATAGAGAGACAGAGATGGATGGATAGAGAGACAAAGAGGGATGGATAGAGAGACAAAGAGGGATGGATAGAGAGAAAAAGAGGAATGGATAGAGAGACAAAGAGGGATGGATAGAGAGACAAAGAGGGATGGATAGAGAGACAAAGAGGGATGGATAGAGAGACAAAGAGGGATGGATAGAGAGACAAAGAGGAATGGATAGAGAGACAAAGAGGGATGGATAGAGAGACAAAGAGGGATGGATAGAGAGACAGAGAGGGATGGATAGAGAAACAGAGAGGGATGGATAGAGAGACAAAGAGGGATGGATAGAGAAACAGAGAGGGATGGATAGAGAGACAAAGAGGGATGGATAGAGAGACAAAGAGGGATGGATAGAGAGACAAAGAGGGATGGATAGAGAGACAAAGAGGAATGGATAGAGAGACAAAGAGGGATGGATAGAGAGACAAAGAGGGATGGATAGAGAGACAAAGAGGGATGGATAGAGAGACAAAGAGGGATGGATAGAGAGACAGAGAGGGATGGATAGAGAGACAAAGAGGAATGGATAGAGAGACAAAGAGGGATGGATAGAGAGACAAAGAGGGATGGATAGAGAGACAAAGAGGGATGGATAGAGAGATAAAGAGGGATGGATAGAGAGACAAAGAGGGATGGATAGAGAGACAGAGAGGGATGGATAGAGAGACAAAGAGGGATGGATAGAGAGACAGAGAGGGATGGATAGAGAAACAGAGAGGGATGGATAGAGAGATAAAGAGGGATGGATAGAGAGACAAAGAGGGATGGATAGAGAGACAGAGAGGGATGGATAGAGAAACAGAGAGGGATGGATAGAGAGACAAAGAGGGATGGATAGAGAGACAAAGAGGGATGGATAGAGAGACAAAGAGGGATGGATAGAGAGACAAAGAGGGATGGATAGAGAGACAGAGAGGGATGGATAGAGAGACAAAGAGGAATGGATAGAGAGACAAAGAGGGATGGATAGAGAGACAAAGAGGGATGGATAGAGAGACAAAGAGGGATGGATAGAGAGATAAAGAGGGATGGATAGAGAGACAAAGAGGGATGGATAGAGAGACAGAGAGGGATGGATAGAGAGACAAAGAGGGATGGATAGAGAGACAGAGAGGGATGGATAGAGAAACAGAGAGGGATGGATAGAGAGATAAAGAGGGATGGATAGAGAGACAAAGAGGGATGGATAGAGAGACAGAGAGGGATGGATAGAGAAACAGAGAGGGATGGATAGAGAGATAAAGAGGGATGGATAGAGAAACAGAGAGGGATGGATAGAGAGACAAAGAGGGATGGATAGAGAGACAAAGAGGGATGGATAGAGAGACAAAGAGGGATGGATAGAGAGACAAAGAGGGATGGATAGAGAGACAAAGAGGGATGGATAGAGAAACAGAGAGGGATGGATAGAGAGACAAAGAGGGATGGATAGAGAGACAAAGAGGGATGGATAGAGAGACAAAGAGGGATGGATAGAGAGACAAAGAGGGATGGATAGAGAGACAAAGAGGGATGGATAGAGAGACAAAGAGGGATGGATAGAGAGACAAAGAGGGATGGATAGAGAAACAGAGAGGGATGGATAGAGAGACAAAGAGGGATGGATAGAGAAAGAGAGGAGGGATGGATAGAGAGACAAAGAGGGATGGATAGAGAGACAAAGAGGGATGGATAGAGAGACAAAGAGGGATGGATAGAGAGACAAAGAGGGATGGATAGAGAGACAAAGAGGGATGGATAGAGAGACAAAGAGGGATGGATGGAGAGACAGAGAGGGATGGATAGAGAGACAGAGAGGGATGGATAGAGAAACAGAGAGGGATGGATAGAGAGACAGAGAGGGATGGATAGAGACAGAGAGGGATGGATAGAGAGACAGAGAGGGATGGATAGAGAGACAAAGAGGGATGGATAGAGAGACAAAGAGGGATGGATAGAGAGACAAATAGGGATGGATAGAGAGACAAAGAGGGATGGATAGAGAGACAAAGAGGGATGGATAGAGAGACAGAGATGGATGGATAGAGAGACAGAGAGGGATGGATAGAGAGACAGAGAGGGATGGATAGAGAGACAGAGAGGGATGGATAGAGAGACAGAGAGGGATGGATAGAGAGACAGAGAGGGATGGATAGAGAGAAAGAGAGGGATGGATAGAGAGACAGAGAGGGATGGATAGAGAGAAAGAGAGGGATGGATAGAGAGGGATGGCTGGCTGGAGAGATAGAGATATGGAGAGAGGGATGGATGGAGAGACAGAGAGGGATGGATGGAGAGACAGAGAGGGATGGATAGAGAGACAAAGAGGGATGGATAGAGAGACAGAGAGGGATGGATAGAGAGACAAAGAGGGATGGATAGAGAGACAAAGAGGGATGGATGGAGAGACAGAGAGGGATGGATAGAGAGACAGAGAGGGATGGATGGAGAGACAGAGAGGGATGGATAGAGAGACAAAGAGGGATGGATAGAGAGGCAAAGAGGGATGGATGGAGAGACAGAGAGGGATGGATAGAGAGACAGAGAGGGATGGATGGAGAGACAGAGAGGGATGGATAGAGAGACAGAGAGGGATGGATGGAGAGACAGAGAGGGATGGATAGAGAGACAAAGAGGGATGGATAGAGAGACAAAGAGGGATGGATAGAGAGACAAAGAGGGATGGATAGAGAGACAGAGAGGGATGGATAGAGAGACAGAGATGGATGGATAGAGAGACAAAGAGGGATGGATAGAGAGACAAAGAGGGATGGATAGAGAGACAAAGAGGAATGGATAGAGAGACAAAGAGGGATGGATAGAGAGACAAAGAGGGATGGATAGAGAGACAAAGAGGGATGGATAGAGAGACAAAGAGGGATGGATAGAGAGACAAAGAGGAATGGATAGAGAGACAAAGAGGGATGGATAGAGAGACAAAGAGGGATGGATAGAGAGACAGAGAGGGATGGATAGAGAGACAGAGAGGGATGGATAGAGAGACAAAGAGGGATGGATAGAGAGACAGAGAGGGATGGATAGAGAGATAAAGAGGGATGGATAGAGAGACAAAGAGGGATGGATAGAGAGACAGAGAGGGATGGATAGAGAAACAGAGAGGGATGGATAGAGAGACAAAGAGGGATGGATAGAGAGACAAAGAGGGATGGATAGAGAGACAAAGAGGGATGGATAGAGAGACAAAGAGGGATGGATAGAGAGACAGAGAGGGATGGATAGAGAGACAAAGAGGAATGGATAGAGAGACAAAGAGGGATGGATAGAGAGACAAAGAGGGATGGATAGAGAGACAAAGAGGGATGGATAGAGAGATAAAGAGGGATGGATAGAGAGACAAAGAGGGATGGATAGAGAGACAGAGAGGGATGGATAGAGAGACAAAGAGGGATGGATAGAGAGACAGAGAGGGATGGATAGAGAAACAGAGAGGGATGGATAGAGAGATAAAGAGGGATGGATAGAGAGACAAAGAGGGATGGATAGAGAGACAAAGAGGGATGGATAGAGAGACAAAGAGGGATGGATAGAGAGACAAAGAGGGATGGATAGAGAGACAAAGAGGGATGGATAGAGAGACAAAGAGGGATGGATAGAGAGACAAAGAGGGATGGATAGAGAGACAAAGAGGGATGGATAGAGAGACAAAGAGGGATGGATAGAGAGACAAAGAGGGATGGATAGAGAGACAAAGAGGGATGGATAGAGAGACAAAGAGGGATGGATAGAGAGACAAAGAGGGATGGATAGAGAGACAAAGAGGGATGGATAGAGAGACAGAGAGGGATGGATAGAGAGACAAAGAGGGATGGATAGAGAGACAAAGAGGGATGGATAGAGAGACAAAGAGGGATGGATAGAGAGACAAAGAGGGATGGATAGAGAGATAAAGAGGGATGGATAGAGAGACAAAGAGGGATGGATAGAGAGACAGAGAGGGATGGATAGAGAGACAAAGAGGGATGGATAGAGAGACAGAGAGGGATGGATAGAGAAACAGAGAGGGATGGATAGAGAGATAAAGAGGGATGGATAGAGAGACAAAGAGGGATGGATAGAGAGACAAAGAGGGATGGATAGAGAGACAAAGAGGGATGGATAGAGAGACAAAGAGGGATGGATAGAGAGACAAAGAGGGATGGATAGAGAGACAAAGAGGGATGGATAGAGAGACAAAGAGGGATGGATAGAGAGACAAAGAGGGATGGATAGAGAGACAAAGAGGGATGGATAGAGAGACAAAGAGGGATGGATAGAGAGACAAAGAGGGATGGATAGAGAGACAAAGAGGGATGGATAGAGAGACAAAGAGGGATGGATAGAGAGACAAAGAGGGATGGATAGAGAGACAGAGAGGGATGGATAGAGAGACAAAGAGGAATGGATAGAGAGACAAAGAGGGATGGATAGAGAGACAAAGAGGGATGGATAGAGAGACAAAGAGGGATGGATAGAGAGATAAAGAGGGATGGATAGAGAGACAAAGAGGGATGGATAGAGAGACAGAGAGGGATGGATAGAGAGACAAAGAGGGATGGATAGAGAGACAGAGAGGGATGGATAGAGAAACAGAGAGGGATGGATAGAGAGATAAAGAGGGATGGATAGAGAGACAAAGAGGGATGGATAGAGAGACAGAGAGGGATGGATAGAGAAACAGAGAGGGATGGATAGAGAGATAAAGAGGGATGGATAGAGAAACAGAGAGGGATGGATAGAGAGACAAAGAGGGATGGATAGAGAGACAAAGAGGGATGGATAGAGAGACAAAGAGGGATGGATAGAGAGACAAAGAGGGATGGATAGAGAGACAAAGAGGGATGGATAGAGAGACAGAGAGGGATGGATAGAGAGATAAAGAGGGATGGATAGAGAGACAAAGAGGGATGGATAGAGAGACAAAGAGGGATGGATAGAGAAACAGAGAGGGATGGATAGAGAGACAAAGAGGGATGGATAGAGAGACAAAGAGGGATGGATAGAGAGACAAAGAGGGATGGATAGAGAGACAAAGAGGGATGGATAGAGAGACAAAGAGGGATGGATAGAGAGACAAAGAGGGATGGATAGAGAGACAAAGAGGGATGGATAGAGAGACAAAGAGGGATGGATAGAGAGACAAAGAGGGATGGATAGAGAGACAAAGAGGGATGGATAGAGAGACAAAGAGGGATGGATAGAGAGACAAAGAGGGATGGATAGAGAGACAGAGAGGGATGGATAGAGAGACAAAGAGGAATGGATAGAGAGACAAAGAGGGATGGATAGAGAGACAAAGAGGGATGGATAGAGAGACAAAGAGGGATGGATAGAGAGATAAAGAGGGATGGATAGAGAGACAAAGAGGGATGGATAGAGAGACAGAGAGGGATGGATAGAGAGACAAAGAGGGATGGATAGAGAGACAGAGAGGGATGGATAGAGAAACAGAGAGGGATGGATAGAGAGATAAAGAGGGATGGATAGAGAGACAAAGAGGGATGGATAGAGAGACAGAGAGGGATGGATAGAGAAACAGAGAGGGATGGATAGAGAGATAAAGAGGGATGGATAGAGAAACAGAGAGGGATGGATAGAGAGACAAAGAGGGATGGATAGAGAGACAAAGAGGGATGGATAGAGAGACAAAGAGGGATGGATAGAGAGACAAAGAGGGATGGATAGAGAGACAAAGAGGGATGGATAGAGAGACAGAGAGGGATGGATAGAGAGATAAAGAGGGATGGATAGAGAGACAAAGAGGGATGGATAGAGAGACAAAGAGGGATGGATAGAGAAACAGAGAGGGATGGATAGAGAGACAAAGAGGGATGGATAGAGAGACAAAGAGGGATGGATAGAGAGACAAAGAGGGATGGATAGAGAGACAAAGAGGGATGGATAGAGAAACAGAGAGGGATGGATAGAGAGACAAAGAGGGATGGATAGAGAGACAAAGAGGGATGGATAGAGAGACAAAGAGGGATGGATAGAGAGACAAAGAGGGATGGATAGAGAGACAAAGAGGGATGGATAGAGAGACAAAGAGGGATGGATAGAGAGACAAAGAGGGATGGATAGAGAAACAGAGAGGGATGGATAGAGAGACAAAGAGGGATGGATAGAGAAAGAGAGGAGGGATGGATAGAGAGACAAAGAGGGATGGATAGAGAGACAAAGAGGGATGGATAGAGAGACAAATAGGGATGGATAGAGAGACAAAGAGGGATGGATAGAGAGACAAAGAGGGATGGATAGAGAGACAAAGAGGGATGGATAGAGAAACAGAGAGGGATGGATAGAGAGACAAAGAGGGATGGATAGAGAGACAAAGAGGGATGGATGGAGAGACAGAGAGGGATGGATAGAGAGACAGAGAGGGATGGATGGAGAGACAGAGAGGGATGGATAGAGAGACAAAGAGGGATGGATAGAGAGACAAAGAGGGATGGATAGAGAGACAAAGAGGGATGGATAGAGAGACAAAGAGGGATGGATAGAGAGACAGAGATGGATGGATAGAGAGACAAAGAGGGATGGATAGAGAGACAAAGAGGGATGGATAGAGAGACAAAGAGGAATGGATAGAGAGACAAAGAGGGATGGATAGAGAGACAAAGAGGGATGGATAGAGAGACAAAGAGGGATGGATAGAGAGACAAAGAGGGATGGATAGAGAGACAAAGAGGAATGGATAGAGAGACAAAGAGGGATGGATAGAGAGACAAAGAGGGATGGATAGAGAGACAGAGAGGGATGGATAGAGAAACAGAGAGGGATGGATAGAGAGACAAAGAGGGATGGATAGAGAAACAGAGAGGGATGGATAGAGAGACAAAGAGGGATGGATAGAGAGACAAAGAGGGATGGATAGAGAGACAAAGAGGGATGGATAGAGAGACAAAGAGGGATGGATAGAGAGACAGAGAGGGATGGATAGAGAGACAAAGAGGAATGGATAGAGAGACAAAGAGGGATGGATAGAGAGACAAAGAGGGATGGATAGAGAGACAAAGAGGGATGGATAGAGAGATAAAGAGGGATGGATAGAGAGACAAAGAGGGATGGATAGAGAGACAGAGAGGGATGGATAGAGAGACAAAGAGGGATGGATAGAGAGACAGAGAGGGATGGATAGAGAAACAGAGAGGGATGGATAGAGAGATAAAGAGGGATGGATAGAGAGACAAAGAGGGATGGATAGAGAGACAGAGAGGGATGGATAGAGAAACAGAGAGGGATGGATAGAGAGACAAAGAGGGATGGATAGAGAGACAAAGAGGGATGGATAGAGAGACAAAGAGGGATGGATAGAGAGACAAAGAGGGATGGATAGAGAGACAGAGAGGGATGGATAGAGAGACAAAGAGGAATGGATAGAGAGACAAAGAGGGATGGATAGAGAGACAAAGAGGGATGGATAGAGAGACAAAGAGGGATGGATAGAGAGATAAAGAGGGATGGATAGAGAGACAAAGAGGGATGGATAGAGAGACAGAGAGGGATGGATAGAGAGACAAAGAGGGATGGATAGAGAGACAGAGAGGGATGGATAGAGAAACAGAGAGGGATGGATAGAGAGATAAAGAGGGATGGATAGAGAGACAAAGAGGGATGGATAGAGAGACAGAGAGGGATGGATAGAGAAACAGAGAGGGATGGATAGAGAGATAAAGAGGGATGGATAGAGAAACAGAGAGGGATGGATAGAGAGACAAAGAGGGATGGATAGAGAGACAAAGAGGGATGGATAGAGAGACAAAGAGGGATGGATAGAGAGACAAAGAGGGATGGATAGAGAGACAAAGAGGGATGGATAGAGAGACAGAGAGGGATGGATAGAGAGATAAAGAGGGATGGATAGAGAGACAAAGAGGGATGGATAGAGAGACAAAGAGGGATGGATAGAGAAACAGAGAGGGATGGATAGAGAGACAAAGAGGGATGGATAGAGAGACAGAGAGGGATGGATAGAGAGATAAAGAGGGATGGATAGAGAGACAAAGAGGGATGGATAGAGAGACAAAGAGGGATGGATAGAGAAACAGAGAGGGATGGATAGAGAGACAACGAGGGATGGATAGAGAGACAAAGAGGGATGGATAGAGAGACAAAGAGGGATGGATAGAGAGACAAAGAGGGATGGATAGAGAAACAGAGAGGGATGGATAGAGAGACAAAGAGGGATGGATAGAGAGACAAAGAGGGATGGATAGAGAGACAAAGAGGGATGGATAGAGAGACAAAGAGGGATGGATAGAGAGACAAAGAGGGATGGATAGAGAGACAAAGAGGGATGGATAGAGAGACAAAGAGGGATGGATAGAGAAAGAGAGGAGGGATGGATAGAGAGACAAAGAGGGATGGATAGAGAGACAGAGAGGGATGGATAGAGAGACAAAGAGGGATGGATAGAGAGACAAAGAGGGATGGATAGAGAGACAAAGAGGGATGGATAGAGAGACAAAGGGGGATGGATGGAGAGACAGAGAGGGATGGATAGAGAGACAGAGAGGGATGGATGGAGAGACAGAGAGGGATGGATAGAGAGACAAAGAGGGATGGATAGAGAGACAAAGAGGGATGGATAGAGAGACAAAGAGGGATGGATAGAGAGACAAAGGGGGATGGATGGAGAGACAGAGAGGGATGGATAGAGAGACAGAGAGGGATGGATGGAGAGACAGAGAGGGATGGATAGAGAGACAAAGAGGGATGGATAGAGAGACAAAGAGGGATGGATAGAGAGACAAAGAGGGATGGATAGAGAGACAAAGAGGGATGGATAGAGAGACAAAGAGGGATGGATAGAGAGACAAAGAGGGATGGATAGAGAGACAAAGAGGGATGGATAGAGAGACAAAGAGGGATGGATAGAGAGACAAAGAGGGATGGATAGAGAGACAAAGAGGAATGGATAGAGAGACAAAGAGGGATGGATAGAGAGACAAAGAGGGATGGATAGAGAGACAGAGAGGGATGGATAGAGAAACAGAGAGGGATGGATAGAGAGACAAAGAGGGATGGATAGAGAAACAGAGAGGGATGGATAGAGAGACAAAGAGGGATGGATAGAGAGACAAAGAGGGATGGATAGAGAGACAAAGAGGGATGGATAGAGAGACAAAGAGGGATGGATAGAGAGACAAAGAGGGATGGATAGAGAGACAAAGAGGGATGGATAGAGAAACAGAGAGGGATGGATAGAGAGACAAAGAGGGATGGATAGAGAGACAAAGAGGGATGGATAGAGAGACAAAGAGGGATGGATAGAGAGACAAAGAGGGATGGATAGAGAGACAAAGAGGGATGGATAGAGAGACAAAGAGGGATGGATAGAGAGACAAAGAGGGATGGATAGAGAAACAGAGAGGGATGGATAGAGAGACAAAGAGGGATGGATAGAGAAAGAGAGGAGGGATGGATAGAGAGACAAAGAGGGATGGATAGAGAGACAGAGAGGGATGGATAGAGAGACAAAGAGGGATGGATAGAGAGACAAAGAGGGATGGATAGAGAGACAAATAGGGATGGATAGAGAGACAAAGAGGGATGGATAGAGAGACAAAGAGGGATGGATAGAGAGACAAAGAGGGATGGATAGAGAAACAGAGAGGGATGGATAGAGAGACAAAGAGGGATGGATAGAGAGACAAAGAGGGATGGATAGAGAGACAAAGAGGGATGGATAGAGAGACAAAGAGGGATGGATAGAGAGACAAAGAGGGATGGATAGAGAGACAAAGAGGGATGGATAGAGAGACAAAGAGGGATGGATAGAGAAACAGAGAGGGATGGATAGAGAGACAAAGAGGGATGGATAGAGAAACAGAGAGGAGGGATGGATAGAGAGACAAAGAGGGATGGATAGAGAGACAGAGAGGGATGGATAGAGAGACAGAGAGGGATGGATAGAGAAACAGAGAGGGATGGATAGAGAGACAAAGAGGGATGGATAGAGAAACAGAGAGGGATGGATAGAGAGACAAAGAGGGATGGATAGAGAGACAAAGAGGGATGGATAGAGAGACAAAGAGGGATGGATAGAGAGACAAAGAGGGATGGATAGAGAGACAGAGAGGGATGGATAGAGAGACAAAGAGGAATGGATAGAGAGACAAAGAGGGATGGATAGAGAGACAGAGAGGGATGGATAGAGAGACAAAGAGGGATGGATAGAGAGACAGAGAGGGATGGATAGAGAAACAGAGAGGGATGGATAGAGAGATAAAGAGGGATGGATAGAGAAACAGAGAGGGATGGATAGAGAGACAAAGAGGGATGGATAGAGAGACAAAGAGGGATGGATAGAGAGACAAAGAGGGATGGATAGAGAGACAAAGAGGGATGGATAGAGAGACAAAGAGGGATGGATAGAGAGACAGAGAGGGATGGATAGAGAGATAAAGAGGGATGGATAGAGAGACAAAGAGGGATGGATAGAGAGACAAAGAGGGATGGATAGAGAAACAGAGAGGGATGGATAGAGAGACAAAGAGGGATGGATAGAGAGACAAAGAGGGATGGATAGAGAGACAAAGAGGGATGGATAGAGAGACAAAGAGGGATGGATAGAGAAACAGAGAGGGATGGATAGAGAGACAAAGAGGGATGGATAGAGAGACAAAGAGGGATGGATAGAGAGACAAAGAGGGATGGATAGAGAGACAAAGAGGGATGGATAGAGAGACAAAGAGGGATGGATAGAGAGACAAAGAGGGATGGATAGAGAGACAAAGAGGGATGGATAGAGAAACAGAGAGGGATGGATAGAGAGACAAAGAGGGATGGATAGAGAAAGAGAGGAGGGATGGATAGAGAGACAAAGAGGGATGGATAGAGAGACAGAGAGGGATGGATAGAGAGACAAAGAGGGATGGATAGAGAGACAAAGAGGGATGGATAGAGAGACAAATAGGGATGGATAGAGAGACAAAGAGGGATGGATAGAGAGACAAAGAGGGATGGATAGAGAAACAGAGAGGGATGGATAGAGAGACAAAGAGGGATGGATAGAGAGACAAAGAGGGATGGATAGAGAGACAAAGAGGGATGGATAGAGAGACAAAGAGGGATGGATAGAGAGACAAAGAGGGATGGATAGAGAGACAAAGAGGGATGGATAGAGAGACAAAGAGGGATGGATAGAGAAACAGAGAGGGATGGATAGAGAGACAAAGAGGGATGGATAGAGAAACAGAGAGGAGGGATGGATAGAGAGACAAAGAGGGATGGATAGAGAGACAGAGAGGGATGGATAGAGAGACAAAGAGGGATGGATAGAGAGACAAAGAGGGATGGATAGAGAGACAAATAGGGATGGATAGAGAGACAAAGAGGGATGGATAGAGAGACAGAGATGGATGGATAGAGAGACAAAGAGGGATGGATAGAGAGACAGAGAGGGATGGATAGAGACAGAGAGGGATGGATAGAGAGACAAAGAGGGATGGATAGAGAGACAGAGAGGGATGGATAGAGACAGAGAGGGATGGATAGAGAGACAAAGAGGGATGGATAGAGAGACAGAGAGGGATGGATAGAGAGACAAAGAGGGATGGATGGAGAGACAGAGAGGGATGGATGGAGAGACAAAGAGGGATGGATAGAGAGACAAAGAGGGATGGATAGAGAGACAAAGAGGGATGGATAGAGAGACAGAGAGGGATGGATAGAGAGACAGAGAGGGATGGATAGAGAGACAAAGAGGGATGGATGGAGAGACAGAGAGGGATGGATGGAGAGACAAAGAGGGATGGATGGAGAGACAAAGAGGGATGGATAGAGAGACAAAGAGGGATGGATAGAGAGACAAAGAGGGATGGATAGAGAGACAAAGAGGGATGATAGAGAGACAAAGAGGGATGGATAGAGAGACAAAGAGGGATGGATGGAGAGACAGAGAGGGATGGATGGAGAGACAGAGAGGGATGGATAGAGAGACAGAGAGGGATGGATAGAGAGGGATAGACGGCTGGAGAAAAGACACACCTCATCCAGTTGGAGTGAGTGTCTCTCTTGGCATCAATGTACACGTCACTCTGCTTGCTTTTGTAGATCTGAGGACCAATTGCATCTCAGCAGTTATTTCACTCAGCCAATCAGAACTTGGTGTTGCGCTTTAATCAGACAGAAAGTCAGACAGACAGACACACCCACTCCTCTCACCACCCAGGAGTATCCACTCTCCATGTCCAGCTCCGTGTCTGTGAGTTCTCCTTCATACGGTCCGTAGTGCGTCCCTTGGGGCACGGTGTGTCCGTGGTTGAAGACCCCCAGCCCAGCTCCAGGGATGGCTGATGTCCTGACCTCCAGGCCGGGCGGCAGGGTGAGTCTGGCCCTGTCTGAGGCCCCCAGCGGGGCCGGGGTGTCTGGGATGATGTGGGGGGGACCGTGGAGCTCACACTCCTCGATGAAGAAAGACTTGCACTCCTCACAGACTGAAAGAGAGAGATGAGAAACAGCAGATTCTCTAGACAATATACAAACGAACCATTAGTTACAGGATTGTATCATGTATATGGGTCCTGAGATCCTCAAAAAGTTCTACAGCTGCAACATCGAGAGCATCCTGACTGGTTGCATCACTGCAGGCACGGCAATTGCTCGGCCTCTGACCGCAAGACACTACAGAGGGTAGTGAGTACGGCCCAGTACATCACTGGGGCTAAGGTTCCTGCCATCCAGGACCTCTACACCAGGCGGTGTCAGAGGAAGGCCCTAAAAATTGTCTAAGACCCCAGCCACCCCAGTCATAGACTGTTCTCTCTACTACCGCATGGCAAGCGGGACCAGAGTGCCAAGTCTAAGGCAAAAAGGCTTCTCAACAGTTTTTAGTCCCAAGCCATAAGACTCCTGAACAGGTAACAGGTAAATGGCTACCCGGACTACTTGCATTGTGTGCCCCCCCCCCCAACCCCTCTTTTCTGCTGCTGCTACTCTGTTTATCATATATACATAGTCACTTTACCTATACATTGATGTACATACTACCTCAATTGGGCCGACCAACCAGTGCTGCCGCACAGTGGCTAACCGGGCTATCTGCATTGTGTCCCACCACCCGCCAACCCTTCTTTTACACTACTGCTACTCTCTGTTCATCATATATGCATAGTCACTTTAACCATATCTACATGTACATACTACCTCAACCAGCCTGACTAACCGGTGTCTGTATGTAGCCTCGTTACTGTTATAGCCTCGCTACTGTATATAGCCTCGCTACTGTTTATAGCCTCGCTACTGTATATAGCCTCGTTACTGTTATAGCCTCGCTACTGTTTATAGCCTCGCTACTGTTTATAGCCTCGCTACTGTTTATAGCCTCGTTACTGTTATAGCCTCGCTACTGTTTATAGCCTCGCTACTGTTTATAGCCTCGCTCCTGTTTATAGCCTCGCTACTGTATATAGCCTCGCTACTGTTTATAGCCTCGCTACTGTTTATAGCCTCGCTACTGTTTATAGCCTCGCTACTGTATATAGCCTCGCTACTGTTTATAGCCTCGCTACTGTATATAGCCTCGTTACTGTTATAGCCTCGCTACTGTATATAGCCTCGCTACTGTATATAGCCTCGCTACTGTATATAGCCTCGCTACTGTTTATAGCCTCGCTACTGTTTATAGCCTCGCTCCTGTTTATAGCCTCGCTACTGTTTATAGCCTCGCTACTGTTTATAGCCTCGCTACTGTATATAGCCTCGCTACTGTTTATAGCCTCGCTACTGTATATAGCCTCGCTACTGTATATAGCCTCGCTACTGTTTATAGCCTCGTTACTGTTATAGCCTCGCTACTGTTTATAGCCTCGCTACTGTATATAGCCTCGTTACTGTTTATAGCCTCGCTACTGTTTATAGCCTCGCTACTGTATATAGCCTCGCTACTGTTTATAGCCTCGCTACTGTATATAGCCTCGCTACTGTTTATAGCCTCGCTACTGTTTATAGCCTCGTTACTGTTATAGCCTCGCTACTGTTTATAGCCTCGCTACTGTATATAGCCTCGTTACTGTTTATAGCCTCGCTACTGTATATAGCCTCGCTACTGTTTATAGCCTCGCTACTGTTTATAGCCTCGTTACTGTTATAGCCTCGCTACTGTTTATAGCCTCGCTACTGTATATAGCCTCGTTACTGTTTATAGCCTCGCTACTGTTTATAGCCTCGCTACTGTATATAGCCTCGCTACTGTTATAGCCTCGCTACTGTATATAGCCTCGCTACTGTTTATAGCCTCGCTACTGTTTATAGCCTCGCTCCTGTTTATAGCCTCGCTACTGTATATAGCCTCGCTACTGTTATAGCCTCGCTACTGTTTATAGCCTCGCTACTGTATATAGCCTCGCTACTGTATATAGCCTCGCTACTGTTTATAGCCTCGCTACTGTATATAGCCTCGCTACTGTATATAGCCTCGCTACTGTTATAGCCTCGCTACTGTTATAGCCTCGCTACTGTATATAGCCTCGCTACTGTTTATAGCCTCGCTACTGTATATAGCCTCGCTACTGTTTATAGCCTCGCTACTGTATATAGCCTCGCTACTGTATATAGCCTCGCTACTGTATATAGCCTCGCTACTGTTTATAGCCTCGCTACTGTTTATAGCCTCGCTACTGTATATAGCCTCGCTACTGTTTATAGCCTCGCTACTGTATATAGCCTCGCTACTGTATATAGCCTCGCTACTGTTTATAGCCTCGCTACTGTTTATAGCCTCGCTACTGTTTATAGCCTCGCTACTGTATATAGCCTCGCTACTGTTTATAGCCTCGCTACTGTATATAGCCTCGCTACTGTATATAGCCTCGCTACTGTTTATAGCCTCGCTACTGTTTATAGCCTCGCTACTGTATATAGCCTCGCTACTGTTTATAGCCTCGCTACTGTTTATAGCCTCGCTACTGTATATAGCCTCACTACTGTATATAGCCTCGCTACTGTATATAGCCTCGCTACTGGTTATAGCCTCGCTACTGGTTATAGCCTCGCTACTGTTTATAGCCTCGCTACTGTATATAGCCTCGCTACTGTTTATAGCCTCGCTACTGTATATAGCCTCGCTACTGTTTATAGCCTCGCTACTGTATATAGCCTCGCTACTGTATATAGCCTCACTACTGTTTATAGCCTCGCTACTGTTTATAGCCTCGCTACTGTATATAGCCTCGCTACTGTTTATAGCCTCGCTACTGTATATAGCCTCGCTACTGTATATAGCCTCGCTACTGTTTATAGCCTCGCTACTGTATATAGCCTCGCTACTGTTTATAGCCTCGCTACTGTATATAGCCTCGCTACTGTTTATAGCCGGTCATTTTACTGTTGTTTTATTTCTTTACCTACCTATTGTTCACCTAATACCTGTTTTGCACTGTTGGTTAGAGCCTGTAAGTAAGCATTTCACTGTAAGGTCTACACCTGTTGTGTTCGGCGCACGTGACAAATAAACTTTGATTTGATTTGATATACTAGCCAGTAGATAAAACAAGACATTAGGGGCAATTTAACCAAATATCACAAAAATACTGCATCTATAAAGACCTTAAAAAACAGGTCCATGAAGGTTTCACATAGAGATACACTGTATTTAGATGGAGACTCACAGAAGTAATCTTCGTCTCTCAGCTCCTCTTCCTCAGTATAGCTGACTCTGGCTCTGCTGCGAAGGTTCACACCTCGAGTGTACCTCTTCACCTCTGACATCTGCTGTCGTCGCCACGCCCTCTTCATCCGCTCTGACACACACACTTGGTCCTATAACGACGAGGAGAGGAAATCGTTCCACAGAGTAGCAACAGTGTCGTGGCTCACACCTGAGTAGAGTTGTTATTACTCAGAGACATGTACTACTACTGATTACTAAATACTTGCGAGGATATCTTCATGGAATAAGTCAACATTAATAAAATATCCTCTCTCCTTCGCTCTCTCCCTCCTCACTCACCCTGTGAGAGCTGCTGGGTGTGCTCTCTCCTTCACTCCCGCTTTCCTCCTCTCCCCCACTGTTCCACCCCATCTCTCCTTTGTTCTCCTCCTCTCCCCCACTGTTCCCCTCCATCTCTCCTTTGCTCTCCTCCTCTCCCCCACTCTTCCACTCTGATTCCATCTCTCCTTCGCTCTCTCTCTCCTTTTCTCCATCTCTCTCTTCGTTCAGCGGCTCCTGTTTCTCCTCTTCTCCCTCGCTTTCCTTCTCTTTCTTTGTCTTCCTCTCCGTCTCGTCCCTACTCTCTCTCGCCTCTCCTTCTCTCTCTCCAGTCAGCTCATCCAGG
This sequence comes from Salvelinus fontinalis, assembly GCF_029448725.1. Classification (NCBI taxonomy): domain Eukaryota; kingdom Metazoa; phylum Chordata; class Actinopteri; order Salmoniformes; family Salmonidae; genus Salvelinus; species Salvelinus fontinalis. The sequence goes on from NC_074671.1 coordinate 55,037,573, forward strand.
TGAGGTTGTCTTGAAGGTTCTCTTCCCGTTTTGTGACTGTCCCAGTCAGTCCACATCCAGGTGTAAATACGTGTCACCACTGGTCCTCTGCTCAGCTGGGGTCTGGCTGGGGTCGAAGGGTCAGACCATGTGGTTACCTGTGTAGCAGTGGACCTGGCTGAGGCTGGGCTCACCTCTGAGCTAGTCGAGGTTTTAGGCGTGGCTGTGGTGTCAGAACATTTGGTTCTGATTGGGGACGAGGTTAAGGTCTGTGTCTCAGTAGGGGTTAAGGTCGCTGTGTTGAGGGTTTTGGTTGAGGCTGAGATAGCCTTAGAAGTGGAGGCTGTAGAAAGTGTTCTGGACTGAGGTGGTTTAGAAGTGGAGGCTGTAGAAGGTGTTCTGGACTGAGGGGGTTTAGAAGTGGAGGCTGTAGAAGGTGTTCTGGACTGAGGGGGTTTAGAAGTGGAGGCTGTAGAAGGTGTTCTGGACTGAGGGAGTTTAGAAGTGGAGGCTGTAGAAAGTGTTCTGGACTGAGGGGGTTTAGAAGTGGAGGCTGTAGAAAGTGTTCTGGACTGAGGTGGTTTAGAAGTGGAGGCTGTAGAAGGTGTTCTGGACTGAGGGGGTTTAGAAGTGGAGGCTGTAGAAGGTGTTCTGGACTGAGGGGGTTTAGAAGTGGAGGCTGTAGAAGGTGTTCTGGACTGAGGGGGTTTAGAAGTGGAGGCTGTAGAAGGTGTTCTGGACTGAGGGGGTTTAGAAGTGGAGGCTGTAGAAGGTGTTCTGGACTGAGGTGGTTGAGAAGTGGAGGCTGTAGAAGGTGTTCTGGACTGAGGGGGTTTAGAAGTGGAGGCTGTAGAAGGTGTTCTGGACTGAGGGGGTTTAGAAGTGGAGGCTGTAGAAGGTGTTCTGGACTGAGGGGGTTTAGAAGTGGAGGCTGTAGAAGGTGTTCTGGACTGAGGGGGTTTAGAAGTGGAGGCTGTAGAAAGTGTTCTGGACTGAGGGGGTTTAGAAGTGGAGGCTGTAGAAAGTGTTCTGGACTGAGGGGGTTTAGAAGTGGAGGCTGTAGAAGGTGTTCTGGACTGAGGGAGTTTAGAAGTGGAGGCTGTAGAAGGTGTTCTGGACTGAGGGGGTTTAGAAGTGGAGGCTGTAGAAGGTGTTCTGGACTGAGGGGGTTTAGATGTGGAGGCTGTAGAAGGTGTTCTGGACTGAGGTGGTTGAGAAGTGGAGGCTGTAGAAGGTGTTCTGGACTGAGGGAGTTTAGAAGTGGAGGCTGTAGAAGCTGTTCTGGACTGAGGGAGTTTAGAAGTGGAGGCTGTAGAAGGTCTTCTGGACTGAGGGGGTTTAGAAGTGGTTTCTGTAGAAGGTGTTCTGGAATTCTTCTCCCTTCTCCTTTGAGTTTTACCCTGGTGTTGTCTCTCCAGGTGAGGGGTCCATTCTTCCTCTTCCTCTTCCTCCACTGTGTCACTAGGTCCTTGTGGGGGCGGTCTGCGCTCTCTCTCCCTCCCCTCCCGGCCACGCCTCATAAACACAGGGACCAGCGGCTGCAGACCTGGGGTGTATTCAGAGAGGTAGCACAATCCGAACTTTCCACATAGAAATATAATTCATAGAGAGGTCACGATTCCCTGATCAACCTGACAGACAATTATATCTGTTCTACACAACACATTTCTATCTGAGGCTAATGTCCTGAAACAGGCCCCTGAGGAACAACAGAGAGCATTATCCTTCATCACAATAGTCATGGCCTCATAGAGATATATAGTACCTATAGCCAGCATGGCCAAGTGGTTCCTCTTCGTGTTTCTGTAGCGCTTTTTCTCCCATTCCGCCAAACTGGTCCATTTGCTCTGGGAAAAATACACCTTCATCTCCTCACAGTCATCCTAAGAGTTAGCACAAGACAGGTGTGCACACAGACACAAATAGCATCGGCCTAATTAACTTAATAAGCACCAAGACATCTGAAAACAAATTGACGTTGGTGCTACATGCTAAAGTTAGGCCTACTGTTGTCCATTTTGAACCTCAAGTCATCGCTAGAACTCATCTCTCCACTGGTGTAGCACGTGTTCGCCTTTCCGTCCTCCGCTGCCTAATAAAGTAAAAAAAAATGCAAGTTGAAGCTGCTATTTTACCCGTTGCACTGAATTCCTAAAATCACGTAAAACAAAAAGCATACATAGACCTACTACTGTTGGTCTACCTCCCCAGCCCAGGCAAGCATTTTGGGATTTTGTTTCTCCCCGACGTTCTGAGGGATATAACCCACATTTCTGTGGATAAGGCCTAGGACTAGAAAACTCGTGCACGCAGTTAGACATTTCGAATTGAAAGTTATCGTTGACTGTCTTTCTAACACTGTAATAAAATACCTTACTAACCTAATGTGTTTGGGTCGTGGGTGCCAAGGGATGGTAGTCCAACAGAAGTTTTCTTCATATTTACTTTTCTTGGCAATACAATTGAGCCCTGCAGGTCAGTGACGTAAGCCTAGATTATGATTTAACGTTTTCATAACGGGCTCTAACCCCCATCCTCTGGTGTAGGATAGATGTGGTTGTCCCTGGAATCTGACCTGAGGCCAGTTTGAAGTTAGAACGAGCGGTTTAAAGTTAAAATGAGAGGTTTGTTCATCTGATCCTACATCAGCAGAATCCACCCAGGGCACCGTTAGATACCCATACAGTAACATATCGCATATCGCAGGCTGTTGCGTTTTCTCGGAGGAAGTAGCACTACGCGTAACAGTAGCCATTCTCCCCAACCCTTCAGTCTCAGGGGTGTGATGGATAAAGCCTTGCCGACCACAGACAATCTCTGCCCGTATCGATGTCTCTGTGTCCCTACCGACACCACCTGGGACATGCCATGAGATGTCAGCTGGGTTATTTCTCACGCCGTCTCAATACAAGTGAAAGTGTGGAAACAAGGGATAACGAAAAAGTAGGATAACACGAGAGTTCGGTTATAGCGCGAATTGACTGCAAGCTGCTGGAGCGAACAGGGAAACGGTGTAATACAGTAGGCTAGTTAGTGCACCATTGACCATCACCCCATCACAGCGAAAGTGTTTTAGGGAATATCCCAATCACAGGTTTGTGAAATACCAGGATACGGGTTTAACTGACAGGTATGTTTTTTTCAAATACAATAATTGGTCCTGTGTTTCCCGCGGTGTGTGATTACATTAACTATCACTATTACCTGTTGTTATTAACACCTGTCATATAATGTCACTGTAGCCGATGTTATGTTTATACCCTGGCATCGCTGACCCAACTGTCTCAGTTATGTCCTTAGATGAGTGCCAGTAGTGCTATCAGTTTAAAGGTAGTGTAACTGTTAGGTCTAGATCCAGGGAAATAGTACATGTACATAACGGCGTTGTTTGTGGGGTACAATTCGTGTGATAGGAAGGGAAGAACGCACAGAAACACGGTTTTGAACGCGTCCTTAATTCAAAGGCAAAGTTGCAAGACTGTTGAAGCCCAGTAGTGTTCCAGTATGTTTGTGCTCATGTCTCAACCGTTCTGACAATGTTTACATTGACCTGTGCTGATGATGTCATGTCTCTCTTCCCAGGGGACTGTGAGGTGCCCGTCCATTCTCCTGGTGCTGATTTACACAGGTGAGATCTCTGTGTGTGTGTGTGTGTGTGTGTGTGTGTGTGTGTGTGTGTGTGTGTGTGTGTGTGTGAGTGTGTGTGTGTGTGTGTGTGTGTGTGTGTGTGTGTGTGTGTGTGTGTGTGTGCGTGCGTGCGTGGGTGTCCGTGTCCGTGTGTGTAATGTTGAAAACAGTTCAAAAGCACTGTACATACTTCCAGTGACTTTCAGGCCCAGGTTGCAAAAACAA
>NC_074671.1:55046403-55076403 GCF_029448725.1 Salvelinus fontinalis
CTGGCGTCACACATGCACTCATACACACACTCCTTCTCCCAGGTGAAAGAGACACCCAGAGTACCACCCATCCAGGGGAGAGAGCCACACACTGAACCTACAGACGGAGCCCCCTGATCGGGACAGAACCACAGACGGACCCTTGTCTGGTGTGGAGGTCTGATCATCTGGTAAACCCTACAGTGGAGGAGATGTTGGGTTTGACTATGGGAGATTACTACAGATGATGGGACTGGAACAGCAACACACTGGTGTTTCTCTCTCTCTCTTTCTGTCCATCTGTCTTTCTCTCCCTCCTTTTCTATATTTTTCTCTCCATCTCTCTCCTCTGCCTAAAACCTGATAATGTGAACGAGATGACTGAGGGCTATATGTGTTTTCATTGTAGGTTTGCTTTACGTCTGGAATGTCTAATTACATTACATTCAACGACTAAAGCTCAAAGATGTATTTTTGTCTTCCAGAGTTTAAAGGAGCAGTATGTCACTTGTTGACCCCTCTGACCCTTAGGGGAAAAAAACTTGCAGTTTTACATGTGATTTAAAAAAAGATATATATATTGTAAGGGGATATCCGGATGCATTATATATAATCCTGGCTAAAACAATACAAACACACACAAACATTTTAGCCAACGAGGGCATTTGTTTGTCCAATTCTATGATGTTTCACTTAGCCCTTACCCTTCAGTCCTTCAAAACACGAAACAGAGATGCTGTACACTTACTAAAAGCTGTTCATTATGACACTGTTGATAATATAGACTAGTATTGATAAAAGAGGTGTTTTACTCTTTTCACACAATGCACTTTCCGCTTTACTCAGAGGGTACGTCCCAAATGGCACTGTATTCCCTATACAGTGCACTACTTTTGACCAGGGCCCATATGGGTCTGGTCAAAAGTAGTGCCCTATCTAGGGAATAGGGTGCGATTTGGGACAAAACCATGGTCTTCACATCTTGGTCTTCCTCACTTCTCGTCCTTTTGTGATTCTTTGTTAGAGAGTTGATGGGAAAATGGACATCTATCTCTTCACGTGTTGATTTACTGGAAAAAAAACACTCAAAGTTTGTGTTCACTGCTATGTAGTCACACACTCACACAAAGACACTGCTGCCTGTGGTCTGGCAATGAAGATAACTTTAATATTGAATTCACTAATTCTATACTCCATATATTTATTTCTATTAAAGGTGGACTATTTCTATTAAAAATGACATCATACACAGCAGAGCAACTTCCTGCTTACAGACAATTTGCACTGTTCTTTGAGACATGCCCATATTGGGAAGAGCCAGTGGCAGATTGGAATTGTGTTGTTGATGATGTCTCTAAACAGGAAGTTGACCCGCGGTGTATGATGGTGTCATGTAGCTGAGTCTCCTTTTAAAATGAACTCTCTGAAGATGAATTCCACGTTTAACGCACAGTGTTCCTTTTTGAAGATATATCAATGTGTATATCTGCCTGGACTCGTCTGTGTTTCTTCACTAACAATGAATCCAATAATATATACCATTTAGCAGACACTTTTATCCAAAGCGACTTGGGTGCATTCATTTATGGTTTTATTACGTATGGGTGGTCCCAGGAATCAAACCAACTCCTCTGCCGTTGCAAGGACCATGCTCTACCAACTGAGCACCGCAAATTAAAAGCAGACTCAGAAATATGACGAGTACATATAAATAAGCAACAACACAATGTCGATCTAGACGCTAGCGTTATGATGCTTTGACACAACCTGGTTGTCCTGTGGGCCGTCTTTAGAAGTAGTTGTATGGCGTCGTGTCCGTGGGTTGTGTGAAAAGACTTGTTCCTGATCACCTGTCTCACTCTGCTGTTGGCAGATGGAATAACATAGACAGCACTGCAACCTGGAGTCAGATGAGGCCGTTTTAAAACAGTAACATTAGAACTGTTTTATAAGAATAAAGGATCATAAATGGTCAAATATGAGTAAAGACAGTTTCATGTGTTTGTCTTAGTTTCCCGTGGGTTGCATCTTCTGCGTTGTGTTCAGATGTGTTGTAAGTCTTACTGTAGTGGCAGGACCAGTTTCAACTCCTGACAAATCCCTTTCAGCCCTGGCCTTCTGGAGACGATAGCACTGTGAGGAGAGACACACACACACACACACACACACACACACACACACACACACACACACACACACACACACACACACACACACACACACACACACACACACACTAAACACTCCAGGGTAAATATCCTAAATACCAGGCATAGGACAGCATGAACCTTCTTCCCTCTCAGTTGACAACACCAGGGCATCATTAATATGTGTGTTCTACGTGTGTGTGTGTGTGTGTGTGTGTTGACTGGGTTGGGGGGTTTCAGGGTGGAGGAGTGTGAATCTCTTTACAGGGGAGCAATAGAGAGGGAATGAGAGGAGGGTGAAGAGAATAAGAAAGGGGAGGCCAGCAGTAGGTGTGTCTCTGTCACACACCTCGTATATATAAACCCTGTCAAACCTGTACCTCTTCATTTGTATGTGTTTCTGTGTGTGTGTAGTCCGCTGCTGTACCTGCCTGCTAGCTGGAGTGTGTCTGTGTGTGTAGTCCACTGCTGTACCTGCCTGCTAGCTAGAGTGTGTCTGTGTGTGTAGTCCACTGCTGTACCTGCCTGCTAGCTAGAGTGTGTCTGTGTGTGTAGTCCACTGCTGTACCTGCCTGCTAGCTGGAGTGTGTCTGTGTGTGTAGTCCACTGCTGTACCTGCCTGCTAGCTAGAGTGTGTCTGTGTGTGTAGTCCACTGCTGTTACTGCCTGCTAGTTAGAGTGTGTCTGTGTGTGTAGTCCACTGCTGTACCTGCCTGCTAGCTAGAGTGTGTCTGTGTGTGTAGTCCACTGCTGTACCTGCCTGCTAGCTAGAGTGTGTCTGTGTGTTTCATACACATGTTGGACTATGCCCTTGGACTTTACCTTTGGACTACCTGAGGAAGTTTACCTGGCTTTCACCTGTTGTCGACGCTCACCAGGTTTTTCACAGGTACTCTGACCTGCTGGAGTTAACCTGTCTCTGGGTGTTGACCTGTGTATATCTGACTGACTGGGAGTTACTACCTCTGTTGGAATTCACCTGTTAGAGGGAGCTCAGCTGTGTATCAACACGTGCCTCTCTGCTACTGGAGTTTACCTGTGTGAAGGTGTTTACCTGTGTGAAGGTGTTTACCTGTGTGAAGGAGTTTACCTGTGTGAAGGTGTTTACCTGTGTGAATGTGTTTACCTGTGTGAAGGAGTTTACCTGTGTGAAGGTGTTTACCTGTGTGTCTGGAACACCTGTTGGAATTCTGACCAACTAATTCTCCCTCTTGCTTTCTCTCTCTTGCTGGGGTTCACTTACCTCAGAGTAGAGCCCTGCATCCTCCAGCTGTGTGTGTGTGTGTGTGTGTGTGCGTGTGCGTGTGCGTGTGCGTGTGTGTGTGTGTCAGGATGATGGAAGAAGTGTCTATCAGGGTGGCATATGACGCCCACATCATAGACCAGATGACCGAGGAGGAGATACTGGCCTGCCTGATGGCCGAGTCTATACCCATACACACGGTGAGACCACAACCATTAAACAACCATACCCAAACACACGGTAAGACCACAACCATTATACAACCATAACACAATTGCTGCTGTGTCATAGAGCATGTGGTCATACAACAACAGCAGCAACAACCCACTACTACAGTATTATAGGACAGCCCTCTAGTGGCCGTGCAGACTAAACTCTTGTACCATCTCCCCTGCTCTAAGGCATGACATTCACAAGGACCAGGGTTACTAAGCATTTGCACCAGGTGTAAAGGTTGAACTTGTTATCTTTTAGGAGGTTTGACTGTTACATGTGAAGACTATTTTCTTCCATGTGTTCCAAAACATATTATTTATATACAGTGTTGTAACGATGTGCAAACAGTTAAAGTACAAAAGGAAAAATAAATAAATGTAAATATAGGTTGTATTTACAATGATGTTTGTTATTCACTGGTTGCCCTTTTCTTGTGGCAACAGGTTACAAAACTTGCTGCTGTGATGGCACACTGTGGTAATTCACCCAATAGATATGGGAGTTTATCAAAATTGGATTTGGTTTTCGATTTCTTTGTGCGTCGGCCTACTTCTGCTCCCTCTCTCTGTTTGTGTGATATAACTTTCTCTCAATCAAACTTGGCTGTTGTTTATGTATGCTGAGCCTGTGGACTGTTCTCTCACTCAAGCTTGACTGTTGTTGTTCTACAGGTTCCCAGTAAGAAGGCCACGCTGAGAGAGAACCAGCCGCAACAACAGGATGACCACATAGACAGATACCAGGTAAGACCAACCTGTTAACACTTTGATACGTATTAAACCTAACCCCTCCCTCCCACCTCCACCCCACCACCCAACAATACAGCAGAACCCCACCCACTATCACTACTCCCCTCCCCCATCTAAACAGTCAGTATCGCCATGCACCCCCTTTACACCCAAAACCAGCACTCTCTCCACCCCCAAAACCCACCAGAATGAGTGTTCCACGTTCTATAGCAATCTATAGGGAGAACCTAACTGTGTTCCATGTTCTGTGCATTCTATGGAGGTAGAGCCTGACTTTGTGTTCTCTGTTCTGTGTGTTCCTGCAGAGGGAGAACCGTCAGCTGCAGCAGGCCAGTCTGCGTCTGGAGCAGGAGAATGATGTTCTGGCCCACAGACTGATCACCAGCAAGATCTCCCTGAGGACTGACCTGGACCAGGTACACCACTCACCTACCCCACATCAACCCCACATCAACCCCTAGCCCCCTACTTCCTAGTCACTCCCCTTATTCCCCTGGCTCCTAGACACTCCCCCTAGCCCCCTACCTCCTAGGCACTCCTCCAGCCCTCTAACTGTAGGCAATTCCCCTAGTTTACTACCTCATTTACCCTTTCCCTATGGACAATAACATTTTCTACACTCTTAGAAAAAAGGGTTCCAAAAGGGTTGTTCAGCTGTCCCCATAGGATAACCCTTTTTGGTTCCAGGTAGAACCCTTTTTGGTTCCAGGTAGAACCCTATTTGGTTCCAGGTAGAAATATTTTGGGTTCCATGTAGAACCCTTGGTGAAAAGGGTTTTACATGGAACCCAAAAGTGTTCTTCAAAGGCTTCTCCTATTGGGACAGCCGAAGAACCGTTTTTTCTAAGAATGTAACCTAATCTAGCCCCTACCTCCCAGATACTACCCTGGCCCCATAGGCACTTGGACAGACAGACCTAACTGGGAGGGAGGGAGGGAGGGAGGGAGGGAGGGAGGGAGGGAGACAGACAGACAGACAGACAGACAGACACAGACAGACAGACAGACAGACAGACCGATCGACCGACCGACGGACGGACGGACGGACGGACAGACAGATAACTGAGTGTGTTGGTGGGCCTACAGGCGGAGGACAGAGTGGATGAGCTGACCAAAGAGCTGCTGAAGACCAGAAAGAGATTAAAGAACGCAAAGGAAGAGAAGAGAGGGAAGGAGGAGGAGGCTGCTCAGGTAATCTCTTCTATTCTATCCATCCGTCCTTTATGTTTCCATACTTCGACGTATGGTAACAATGTAATATATATTCTGTTTATGGTAATAATGTAATATTGTATTCTATTTATGGTAATAATGTAATATTATATTATATTTATGGTAATAATGTAATATTATATTCTATTTATGGTAATACTGTAATATTATATTCTGTTTATGGTAATAATGTAATATTGTATTCTATTCATGGTAATAATGTAATATTATATTATATTTATGGTAATAATGTAATATTGTGTTCTATTTATGGTAATTATGTAATATTGTATTTTATTTATGGTAATAATGTAATATTATATTATATTTATAGTAATTATGTAATATTGTATTTTATTTATAGTAATAATGTAATATTGTATTCTATTTATGGTAATTATGTAATATTCTATTTTATTTATAGTAATAATGTAATATTGTATTCTATTTATGGTAATAATGTAATATTATATTCTATTTATAGTAATTATGTAATAGTGTATTTCATTTATAGTAATAATGTAATATTATATAATATTTATAGTAATTATGTAATATTGTATTCTATTTATAGTAATTATGTAATATTGTATTCTATTTATAGTAATTATGTAATATTGTATTTTATTTATAGTGATAATGTAATATTGTATTCTATTTATGGTAATAATGTAATATTGTATTCTATTCATGGTAATAATGTAATATTGTATTCTATTTATGGTAATAATGAAACATTTAATTCTATGTATGGACATGTATTTACCATTTCACAGTTGAAAGAGGTGTTAAGGACAAAGTTGGACAAGGCTGAATCAGAGGTGAAAAGGAGCTCAGGCATCATCTCAGACTACAAACAGGTACAACATGCACACACACACACACACACACGCACGCACACGCACACGCACACACACACACACACACACACACACACACACACACACACACACACACACACACAATCCTAATGCTATGTTGTTTCCTCTGTCTGTCAGATCTGTTCCCAGCTAACCAGTCGGGTGGAGAGGCTGCAGGCAGCACACAGAGAGGACCTGGACAAACTCAGGGTGAGGATGAATATGGCACCGTGTGATGATGTCACAGTTTGACAATCACACAGTTTGATGATATCATTTGTTCTGAATGGATATCACCCCTCACTCTGCATGTTCATAATAAAACACTTTTGCACGCTCTCGTCAAACCCCTCCCACCCCTCTCCTCCCTCTCTTAGAATGCTGTGCTGGCATGTTCTCGCTGCCGGCAGGCTCTAGATTCTACTGTAATGGAAGGCTTCGGTTTCACAGCCCCGTACCAGAGAAGTATCATCACCAGAGAACCAGGCCAGCAGAGAGACCAGGAAACAGAACCAGACCAGCAGACGACTGGTACCAGGGAACAAGACCAGGAGAAGGTGTGTCTGAGTGGCCAGGTCACAGAGCTGGAGAAGGAGCTGGCCCAGACTAAACTACAGATGGTGGAGGCCAAGTGCAAGATCCAGGTCAGCTCATAGCACACTACACACTTCATAGTGCACACTACACACTTCATAGTGCACACTACAGACTTCATAGTGTACACTACAGACTTCATAGTGGACAGTACACACTCCATAGTGATATATGATGTGTTGTGTTGTCTCCTGTGTAGGAGCTGGAACACCAGCAGGGGGTGCTGCAACGTGATCTCCAGGCAGCTAGGAACAGCTGGCTCAGTAAGACTGTGAGCTCCGTACGGTCAGCCGGAGGGGGCCTGCAGAGCAGCAGCCTACCCAGGGGGAGAGCCTCGGCAATGGGGCGTTCTCTCCATGGCCTCCCCTTCTCAGCCTGGAGCTCCAGGAGACTGTCGTGGGCCCCCAGGAAGGACCCGGGGGGAGACGTCTGACAGAGAGTTGGAAGGGAGGGGGAGAGACAGCAAGAGGACATATTGAGAGTATAGATAATATGTATTGGAATGATTATGCATGTCTATTGGTGACTGTTTGTTTCTGCATTCTAGTCCCTATTTTGGTTTTATCTTTTATTGTCATGTTTGATTTTCTATCTTTTCTTATTGATACAGGAATCGTATGTATGTTTTATGTATTGCTTAGGCTGCATTGTGTTGTCCCTTTCATAAAGAGTGTGAATAACTGAATCCAATGATCAAACCTTACTTCCCAATGCTAACACTCCTTTCTGCATGCATACACACTCACACACTCACACACAAACACACACACACACACACACACACACATACACACACAAACTCTTAAAACAAAACTCCAAACTGGTAATACTTGTATGGAACCCAGTCCTTCATTAAAAACCTTTCATTGTGCATTCACTTCTTGAATTGATTTGTTACATACAGTACATTACTGATCTTGTCAATATCAGATTTTTTTTAAACTTATAGTGAAGTAAAATCAATAGTCATTATTATAGTACACTCAAGTACATATCCATACTTTTTATGTTTCTACTTTACATTTTCATTACGTAGTTCTCAAAATCTGAAGCAGACAAACCAGTTCACATGTAAAGTCAGCCAGGTCACCCGGGATACAAGTCAGTATTCGACATCCATCCATATGTGAGGACGTCCGGAGATGATGTTTTGATTTTCATAAGCATCTGCCTCTGATTCCAAATTTTGGAAGTTTGAATCCAGCGATAGAAAGTTGTTTTTCAGATAATTGTTTTAAGCAAACCTTAACCCTTACCTTAACCATTTGGAGTTAATGCCTAACCTTAAGATTTCGTAGTTAATACCTAAACTTAACCTTAAACACTTAGAAATGATGACGTTTGCAACAACTTTGAGAAACATGGATGAACGTCTAATTCTGACGTGAGACTGTGAGAGCTAGTTGTGTAATGTATAGGTTTACCAAACATATAAGTGATCATCAATTTAGAGCAGTCTGATTAAGTAATAGTAAATTGTCTTTTAACTAAAGAGAAGAGAAACATATCAAAAGTGAGCATCGTATTGTGCGTTATATGAACATGTATTTCTAGATGAAACAGTGATTAAGTTTGGGGAAAATGTGACTGTATGATTTTGATTGTGAAACACTTAGTCAATTGAAAATGTGCTTAAAGTTTTGAAACCACTGCCTTTTTGGTGATCTGTTTTGAGTTTTGTACTAAGAGTAGTGAAAATGTACCACATAGCCTACTTGTTAAAATTGCACTGAAGCGTTACAAAAAACTGTAAATCAAGGACTTTATTAATCACATTGAATTTCTTTGTACTTAGTCAAATTAGACGAGACAGCAGAGAGCACAGATGAAGGGAACAAGTTGGGTAGTGTCTTAAATGACACCCTATTCCCTATAAAGTGCAATACTTTTGACTGAAGCAACATAGGACTGACACATAGGACTCTGGTCAAAATAGTGCATTATAGGGAATAGATTGTTATTTGGGATACCACCTTTATGTTAGACAACAAACCCTCCATTACACACCAGGGTCACGTTCAGGACGGGAGAGGGCAACATACTGAAAGTAAAGCTGATATGATTCCTATTTACTTTACATGTCAGATAGAGACATGTCTGTTCAACATACAATATTTCTGTCTGAACGTTCCACGATCTGAATGTGATCCACAGAATGAGGAAAAAGCTTCTGTTCTCTCTCTCCTATTTCTCTCTGCTCCCCTCCCTACACTGTTCATCCTTTTCTCTCCTCTTCTTACAAACACTTGAGGACATAGAAGTTGCAGGTCGTCCCACGCGGACACCCGCACAGCGTTCCGACACGCGCACCCTTGCGAACAGCGCACTGCTCGCCCGCGTCACACTGGAAACAAACAGTTAGTTTATTAATTGAATGGTGATGATGGTGGTGGTGATGATGGTGGCATCTGTCTCCAGACTATGAGATTCTGAAACATCTGTTCCCAGAAACAGATTAATCCTAGCAACTCCTAAACTATATATTTTTTAAACACTGTCAACAGAGGACCTTTATCGAAAGTCCCGTTTTAACCATTTGAAACACGCAATATACGACTAGACTCAATGAAGAAGTAAAATACATGATACCGACAGGCTAACTACTTAAAAACTGTTGATAATAGGACTTTAACCACTTTAAAATGGTTGATCAGGTCAACTCTTACCGACGGCAGCCAGCCGAGCTTCTTTTCTGATAGCGGCATCTGTTTGTTCTTCAGTTTCTCCAGAACTTCTTGCAAAGCTTCAATCTACATGACAGAGAAAAACAAAAATGATAGACTTCTATAGATGTAGCTAGAAAACAATTACAAAGATAGGGATGAATCGGCTAAACTAACACATTGACAAACGCACAAACCAAACAACTTCACAAACATAAAACAATTTAAACTTACCAGATCCTTCTCTTCTTGTGATTTGTGGGGGAATTCTAGAGCGCGAGTCTCAAACTCCAACGAGGTGTCGTCGTCAGCGAGACAGAGACATGCGCAGCAGGAGGCGGCGAGGAAAAGCAGTAGAATGCTGGCCATGGTGCTGAAACAACCAGAAGGGATGGAGATACAGCGGGGCCTCAGGTGGTTAGCAGGGGCTTGGTGAACACTGGGCGGGTGAAGTGGGCTATGATTCGGGGTGATAGACGCGATGGCTTGATTTTATAGCGTTTTCTGACGTCATACAGCTACTGTAATATGTATGACCACTGACATGAGCGGAGCGACAGAAGTAACCACTGACCGGAGAGGGTCATACGCACGCACATACACGCGCCAGAGGATGTTGTGATGGAGAGGCGTTGTGTGATAGAACTCCTCTGTTCACCTCTTTCCAATAATCCCAGGTCACAGCCCCTGGCTGTTGAGACCAATCTTTAATCAGGATCCAATTTCCTCTTGGGTGTGTGTGTGTATGCCTATCCTCTCATTTGCTCATTTGGTCCAGGAGAACTGTGTACACAGTGAGCAGGCCTGAGACTCTACATCACAGGCTAATCTCACCAGACCACTTGAATAACGCTATATTTTCAACCAGCAACTATCAGGAAATAACACTGATTTGACATAATCACACTTTTAGAGTGTTCGTTTCATCACCTGTTGTTATACAATACAGGAACGCAACTTTGGTTTTAGAAGTGAACACTCCAAACAGCCTACCCGACCGCTCGGAGGCGTCCGCACGGCCCTAAAGCACACCGTTGCCTCGTTTTGTATCACATTCCAATGATAAAACTGGGGGGGGGACAAAAACGCAATTTCAGAATGTGGGCGGGACATGTTCTCCTCATCCCCAGTGAAAGTTGCACCCCTAGTACAAAATTATATAAAACACAGGAAAAATAGAATGTTGACTGCACTGGGCCTTTAAAGTGAACCTATTGATCCAGTGCAACCCTGCTGAACCAAAGTAGTCAACACTAGAAAATAAAGATTAGTCAGACATGAAGACAGCTGTGTGTGGGCATGTCTACTTGTGTGTGTGTGTTCTATTTGTCTGAACAGGATGCTTTTCATATATCAGTGCCTGTTAATATCATTGGAACGAATCCAATATTTACCACAATATTTGGACAAAACACTTAACTATTTTCTTGTTGTTGTAACAACTGCTTATAGGTCTCTTTTTGTTCGTTTAAAAGATCCTTTACCTAAGAGACACCACTGGCACTGTCCCCAACGGTACTCCCACCGGCTTTGGTCTTTGTCATGGTAGCTAGCAGTGTATGTTAGGCTGTTACTCCTCACAGTCCTTTTGGGTTGTTGTCCTGTTGCATCACCTAACTTCTGTTGAGCTTCAATTGGCGGACAGATAGCCTTACATTCTCCTGCAAAATGTCTTGATAAACTTGGGAATTCATTTCTCCGTCGATGATAGCAAGCTGTCCAGGCCCTGGGGCAGCAAAGCAGCCCCAAACCATGATGCTCCCTCCGCTATAGTTTACAGTTGGGATGAGGTTTTGCTGTTGGTGTGCTGTGCTTTTTTTTTCTCCACACATAGTGTTTTGTGTTCCTTCCAAACAACACAACTTAAGTTTCATCTGTCCACAGAATATTTTGCCAGTAGCGCTGTGGAACATCCAGGTGCTCTTTTGCAAACTTCAAACGTGCAGCAATGTTTTTTTGAGACAGCAGTGGCTTCTTCCGTGGTGTCCTCCCATGAACACCATTCTTGTTTAGTGTTTTACATATTGTAGACTCGCCAAAAGAGATGTTAGCATCTTCCAGAGATTTCTATAAGTCTTTAGCTGACACTCTAAGATTCTTCTTAACCTTATTGAGCATTCTGCACTGTGCTCTTGCTGTCATCTTTGCAGGACGGCCACTCCTAGGGAGAGTAACAACAGTGCTGAAATTTCTCCATGTCTAGACAATTTGTCTTACTGTGGACTGACTTTTAGAGATACTTCTGTAACCCTTCCCAGCTTCATGCAAGGCAACAATTCTTAATCGTAGGCCTTCTGAGATCTCTTTTGTTCGAGGAATGGATCACATCAGGCAATGCTTATTGTGAATAGCAACCTTACATTTTGTGAGTGTTTTTTATGAGGCAGGGCAGCTCTAACCAAAATCTCCAATCTCGTCTCATTGATTCGACTCCAGGTTAGTTGACCCGACTCCAATTAGCTTTTGGATAAGTCATTAACCTAGGGGTTCACATACTTTCCCAAACTACACTGTGAATGTTTAAATGATGTATTCAATATAGACAAGAAAAATACAATAATGTGTGTGTTATTAGTTTAAGCACACTGTGTTTGTCTATTGTTGTGACTTAAATGAAGATCAGATCACATTTTATGTAAAGTTTATGCAGACATCCAGGTAATTCCAAAGGGTTCACATACTTTGTCTTGCCACTGAATGTAGAATTCAAGTCACACTTAACCAGCATGGCTACCACAGCATTCTGCAGTGATACGCCATCCCATCTGGTTTGCGCTTAGTGGGACTATCATTTGTTTTTCCAACAGGACAATGACCCAAAACACACCTCCAGTCTATGTAAGGGCTATTTGACCAAGAATGAGAGTGATGGAGTGCTGCTCCATATCCACCATGAAGCACTCTGTTCACAACGTTTACATCAGAAAACCGCTCGCCCACACAACGCCATACTGTACATGTGGTCTGCAGTTGTGAGGCCAGTTGGACGTACTGCCAAATTCTCTAAAGCGATGTTGTGGAGGCAGCCTATGGTAGAGAAATGAGCATTACATTCTCTGGCAACAGCTCTAGTGGACATTCCTGCAGTCAGTATGCCAAATGCAAGCTCCCTCAAAATTTGAGACATCTGTGGCATTGTGTTGTGTGACAAAACTGCATATTTTTAGAGTGGCCTTTTATTGTCCCCAGCACAAGGTGCAATTGTGTAATGATCATGCTGTTTAATCAGCTTCTTGATATGCCACACCTGTCAGGTGGATGGATTATCTTGGCTGAGGAATAACATGGATATAAACAAATTTGTGCCAAAAAATTGTTGGCGTATGGAACATTTCTGGGATCTTTTATTTCAGCTCATGAAACATGGGACCAACACATCACATGTTGTGTTTATATTTCTGTATTGGTTGACTAAAAGGTAATAAAGTACCATTCTATTCTATTTTTAGTTTAGTTTATTGGTGTTTCAGCATTAGTATAGGCTATTACAAAGAGTTGTCATTAAAAACCCTCAATTACTTTGCTGTTACAATAAAAAACATAAATGTTAAATCAATACAACAATTTGAAAGTACTAAAAAAAGGCTATGCTAAAATGTTACATTCTATTTGATTCCATTCTATCCAAAGGCAGCGTCCATGGATAATCGACTTCAGCAACTGCTGCAACCACCAGGGACCCACCGTACTTGTGGCCTACAACAAGGCTGGATTTGTTTTCGGAGGTTACATCAGTTAGGACTACGCCCAGACTGGACAGGTGATCAACGATGATAAGGCCTTTCTCTACAGCATCACTGACCAGAGAGAAAAGCCACTACGTCTGTCAAATCAATCAAATGTATTTATAAAGCCCTTTTAACATCAGCCGATGTCAGTGTTATACAGAAACCAGCCTAAAACCCCAAACAGCAAGCAATGCAGATGTAGAAGCACGGTGGCTAGGAAAAACTCCCTAGAAATGCAGGAACCTAGGAAGAAACCTATAGAGGAACCAGTCCTCTTCTGGCTGTGCCAAGTGGAGATTATAACAGTACATGGCCAAGATGTTTCAACGTTCATAGATGACCAGCAGAGTCAAATAATAAGAATCACAGTGGTTGTAGAAGGTGCAACAGCTCAGCACCTCAGGAAAAAATGTCAGTTGGCTTATCAAAGCCATGCATTCAGAGTTAGAGACAGCAGGTGCGGTAGAGAGAGAGAGTCCAAAACAGCAGGTCCAGGACAAGGTAGCACATCCAGTGAACAGGTCAGGGTTCCATAGCCGCAGGCAGAACAGTTGAAACTGGAGCAGCAGTACGACCAGGTGGACTGGGGACAGCAAGTAGGTAGTCCTGAGGCATGGTCCCAGGACTATGCCTTCACTCTTTGAGGGTGCATACTTAAATTCACACAGGACACCGGATAAGACAGGAGAAATACTCCAGATATAACAAACTGACCCTAGCCCCCCGACACATAAACTACTGCAGCATAGATACTGGAGGCTGAGACAGGAGGGGTCGGGAGACACTGTGGCCCCGTCTGACGATACCCCCGATGGCCAGTATGGTTTCACAGATGGAAGGCATGGTCTTAATGTTGGTGTCTTATTGTTTCTGAATGGCAATAAAGCACAGGTCAGTTGTATACCAGGAAATCATTACAAAGTCAATGCTGCAGAGATGCATGGCAACGACCTGGTGTTGACAGAGTGTGAGGTCCACAGAGTGGAGGGTGAGTGACAGTCACTTAGGACAAATCTCACATGGTGCCATATTCCTTTTATAGTGGACTACTTTGTCTACTTTTTTAATGTAACGAACAGGATTAGACTTACAGACCCTTGAAGACACCCTGGAATAATGTATGCCCATTGATACAGTACATATTAACCCCATTTCTATCCATACAGACATAGGAGATCGTCTGGAAAAGCCCTGGAGAAACGCACTTTGGACATCTGAGTAAGTATTACAGTCTTTGAACCTAACCTAACCTAACCTAAACTGCACACCACATACCAAAAATACAGCAATTCAGTTATTATAAAAAATTGTAGGAATAGAGAACAATTGAAGGAGAACAGGTGACTGAGCCCCAGCTGAGGGAAGAGGTGCAACTGCCAACACCAGAGTCCGAAGGGATACATTCTAATAACAAGTATATCACATCAGCATATTATGCATATTATGCGTCTTAATTATCTATGTTACCCAACTAATTCTGATTCTTCCGCCACAGCCCCTTTGGCAGCGATTACAGCCTTGATTATTCTTAGGTATGATGCTACAAGCTTGGCACACCTGTATCTGGGGAGTTTCTCCCATTGTTCTCTGCAGATCCTCAAGCTCGGTCAGGTTGGATGGGGAGCTCTACTGCACAGCTATTTTCAGGTCTCTTCAGAGATGTTCGATCGGGTTCCAGACCGGGCTCTGGCTGGGCCACTCAAGGACATTCAGAGACTTGTCCCGAAGCCACTCCTGCGTTGTCTTGGTTGTGTGCTTAGGGTCGTTGTCCTGTTGGAAGGTTGAACCTTCGCTCCAGTCTGAGGTCCTGAGCGCTCTGGAGCAAGTTTTCATCAAGGACCTCTCTGTACTTTGCTCCGTTCATCTTTGCCTCTATCCTGACTAGTATTCCAGTCCCTGCCACTGAAAAACATCCCCACAGCATGATGCTGTCACCACCATGCTTCACCGTAGGGATGGTGCCAGGTTTCTTCCAGATGTGACGTTTGGCATTCAGGCCAAAGAGTTTCATCAGACCAGAGAATCTTGTAGGTGCCTTTTGGAAAACTCCAAGTGGGCTGTCATGTGCCTTTTACTGAGGAGTGGCTCTGCCTCAACACTATCCTGTCTCGGAGCTCTACGGATAATTCCTTCGACCTCATGGCTTGGTTTTTGCTCTGGCATGCACTGTCAACTGTGGGGCCTTATATAGACAGGTGTGTGCCTTTCCAAATCATGTCCAATCAATTGAATTTACCACAGGTGGATTCCAATCAAGTTGAAGAAACATCTTAAGGATGATCAATGGAAACAGGCTGCACCTGAGCTCAATAGAGTCTCATAGCAAAGGGTCTGAATACTTATGTAAATAAGGTATTTCAGTTTTACATTTTGTATACACTTGTAAAATTTTCTAAAAACCTGTTTTCACTTTGTCATTATGGGGTATTGTGTGTAGATTGCTGAAGATTGTTATTATTATTGTTTTATCCATTTTAGAATAATGCTGTAATGTAACAAAATGTGGAAAAATTCAAGGGGTGTGAAGAGTTTCCGAAGGCGCTGTATATCCTATTCAGACCCTCCTATGTCAGTGTGAAACATTACATGAAATGCACTGCTCTCATATGCAATCTTCCTGACATTTATATTTCCCACTACATGTTGATCCCATGCATTCCCCAGCTCGTACTGCTGACCAAAGTGGATGAGGCCTCCGGCTGTTACTGCTGATCAAAGTGGATGAGGCCTCCGGCTGTTACTGCTGACCAAAGTGGATGAGGCCTCCGGCTCGTACTGCTGACCAAAGTGGACGAGGCCTCCGGCTGTTACTGCTGACCAAAGTGGACGAGGTCTCCAGCTGGTACTGCTGACCAAAGTGGACGAGGCCTCCGGCTGGTACTGTTGACCAAAGTGGACGAGGCCTCCGGCTGTTACTGCTGACCAAAGTGGACAAGGCCTCCGGCTCTTACTGCTCACCAAAATGGACGAGGCCTCCGGCTGTTACTGCTGACCAAAGTGGACGAGGCCTCCGGCTCTTACTGCTCACCAAAATGGACGAGGCCTCCGGCTGTTACTGCTGACCAAAGTGGACGAGGCCTCCGGCTGGTACTGCTGACCAAAGTGGACGAGGCCTCCGGCTGTTACTGCTGACCAAAGTGGACGAGGCCTCTGGCTGTTACTGCTGACCAAAGTGGACGAGGCCTCCGGCTGTTACTGCTGACCAAAGTGGACGAGGCCTCTGGCTGTTACTGCTGACCAAAGTGGACGAGGCCTCTGGCTGTTACTGCTGACCAAAGTGGACGAGGCCTCTGGCTGTTACTGCTGACCAAAGTGGACGAGGCCTGCCGCCTGGTGGCAGAGGAGCTGCAGAATGTTTACCTCAGCCACTACATAAGGAGGAAGGTGAGATGTTTACTAATTGCATGTAACTGCATGGCCGTTAAAGATCAACACAAAGCGCTAATTGGCTAAGTTAAAGGGATAGTTCCCACAAATTACAAAATAACATCGGTTTCCTTACCCTGTAAGCAGTCTATGGACAAGGTATGACCTCAATCCATGCTTCGGTTTAGTTTCCTTGGCACGGTTTCCAAATTCATCTGTGGCACAGAACCCATTTAGCATTTGTGGCACAAATCCCATTCAAGTCATGGGACCTATATTAGCATTTTCCGCGCATCATGCTCAAATGATCTATACGTGACTTTGTTGAACTTCACAATCAATTTTAGATACTTTTGTATAATTTGGACATGTTGAGCGAAACATGCTAATAATAATGGTCCAATGACTTGAATAGGATTTGTGCGACAAATGCTATAATGTTAGCATTTAGAATCCGTGCCAGGGAAATAAAACCAATGCATCGATTGCTGTCATACCTTGTCCATAGACTGCTAACATGGTAAGGAAACCAATGTAGAATTTTGTAATTTGGGTGAACTATCCCTTTAAGTAATTGCTAAATGTGTTTGTGTGTTTTTCAGACCTTGGGTATTCCTGTGTCTTGTATTCTGCCAGTGAACAACTACAGCCAGGAGTGTGAGCAGGATCAGAACACTGATATCCTGCCGCCCAGTCTGAACCAGATGTTGAACTCAGGGGCGAAAATCTGATATCAACCTTGGAGGGGACAATTACATTAAATTTTCTCAAGAGCAATTCCTGAGGGGGACACCAAAAGTAGTGCTGTAACACATAGCCTACGTTGTAATATGTTAAATGTATATTGAGGAACCATCATTCCTACAACTGGATAATTGATAGGTACAGTAGTTAACTGAATGGTTTTCCCAACTTGTTCAAATGTTTAAATCATTATAATTCTACTACTAATAATAGTTATAGCAGTGCTCCTTACCAGTCCAGTATGTATGCAGGTATTCGTACTTACAACCAGCAATATCAAGAAAGGTCAGTAGGTGACAATGGTACTGTACACTGTATGGGTGTAGTTTTCATAAATACAATGAACATGGTGTGATCACATCTAAAAGAATCTCCATTGAGACCCATCACAAAGTTGGTCTCCGTATTGAATTGACCTTTTAATTTGACTTTTTCTGATACATTTATATAGTCATTAAATATGTGCACCTGGCCTGAGTCTACTACAATATCTTTGCAAGAACAAAAAGCTTAAAATAAGTACAGTTCTAAAAGCAAGATAACTACTTCAATGAAAAACCCAAACAAATCAAACAAAATATCCTTCAGTCAGTGTCTCAACTCTTCAAACAGCAGCTATGGACAAGTATGTCGCACAAACTATGCAATTTTAAATAAAATAACATGAAATAAATAATTTGTAAGTGTACTGAAAACTACTAAACAAAAGAACAAATATCAATTACACCAAGGGTTCTCAAACAGGGGTCCATGGACTAATTGCAAGGGGTCCATGAAATAAAAAAGTGTAATGAATGTAGTCAGTACCACAAGGTTTCCAGTAAGTTTACATATAATATAGAGGGGGTGGAGGTCCCTGAGGACCGCTCAAAACCTTGCCTGCCTTGCCTTGTCTCAAAATATGCAGGGGTTCCAGTACCCCAAAAAAGTTGAGAACCACTGCTATACACACTACTGAACAAAAGAACCGAGCATATGTTTGCGGGTTTCCTCAACAACACATCAGTTGCCACTTTCGCAATGCCCTCGCCTGTTGTCTCCGACACACTGTATAGCCCAATAAACTCCTCGTGAGGGACAAGGTCATGGTCAACATAACGCAGACAGACACTCTCCTGTTCAGCACCAGAGACATCTTGAGTACCATCAACAATTAATGAAAATTGTACAATCGGAAGAGACCTAATCTCAGCTGCAATGCCTCGAATGACTATTGGCCATGATGTTCAGAATTTCATTCTGTGCTTTGGGGCCTGTGTACATTGTGGTACGCTCTGTTAACCACTTCAGTAAAATCCTCTTCTGCCCTAAGTTTCAAAATCTGGTATAAATTCCCACTGTCATCCGTGTGGCCTCTAAAGGCTTGTCCCTGTCTTACTACATGCCGCACCGAACTAACAATTTTCATCAAGCAATGCCTTGCGTCATCCTGCTGTTTACCCCACGCGCTGGATAACTGGACACTGATTGGATTTAGCTGGTGAGCTGTTACAATTACAAAGTGGCGGTGGGTTTGGCAGTTTTGATGTGCTGTGAATTTTTCAATGGCTTTTCTCCAGTTCCTAAATCGTGCACTAATGAAGGCAGCATCTGCTCTTTGGCCAAAAGATGGCTGGCTTGAAAACCCTTGGCTACAGTGAAAACACAACACTCCTTTTATTGATTGATAATAATGTAGCCAGGGGAAATCGCGAAACCATCTCTCTTGAAACGTCAACACTCTGTTGGCAAGAGTTTGCGGTTCTATAAATTGTGGGTGTGGCTGATATGGTTTTGTGCCATCACTGTGGTAACTGGACAATGCTGTGCCACTGTCCCCTATACTGGTGCTGCTGGCAACAAGGGTGACACTTGGTCCTGCCGTGGCTGTGACACTGTCCTCTGAAGTCTCTCTCCCTGGCTCTTTCCCTTTCACCACCCTAACTGACTCACAGTCTGTCTCCAAGAAAATAAATAAGGTGTTTGCCGTACTCCTAACTACCGGTACCCAAAACTACACAATTAATCACAACAGCAATACCATTGCCGTAAACAAATCTTAGTTTAGTCACCAGTTTAAGTTGAGAGTGGGGGTATCCATGGCATTTTCCAATTATGTCCCTATTTTACAAGTAAAAAAAATTGAGAACCTTTCATAATGTTGCCAAACAAAGACTCAACAAACTTACCTGAGACTCCCTGTCTCTGCCAATCTGTCCCTGCATATCTGTCCCCAGCTCTGCTGTCTGTGTCCCATCTGTTGCCTGCTCTGCCTAATGACATCATTGTGAAACATTTCCATTAGCATTTCACTTCTTTCTTATGAACATTTTATCAACTAGTCTTTGAGATATTAGGCTACTAGAGTTCTTACTATGCGTTTTGGTGTACTGACAAATACTCTGATGTCCGTCTTCTTACTTTTTTCTGCCATTTTTCTACCTGGCTGGCTGGCCTAGCTGCACACACACACATTTACACAACACATGCTGCAACCTTTTGTAATTTTAACATAGTTTGTTTCATATTGGCTGGCTTCCAACAATAGCTGAATTTGTAAAGCTAGCGAGCACCAATTCCGTTTCTGTGTGTTTGCTATAATCTTTGCTACCTGGTTAAATAAAGGTGAAATAAAATAAAATAAAAAAAGTTCACTAGCGACAATTTATCTTTTGCAACGAGACCATTATATATATATTTAAGACAATGGTAGAAGAGAGTGTAGTTCTGTTCTGTTCAATTTGGACTTCAGTTTGTCGCTAACCTTATCACAGGGACGTCGAAGCACTACAGCTGCATGCTGATCTTGGAATAAACTGACGATAGCAAAGATTCCATCTTTGACGACGCCACATAAATGGAATAGGTACTAACTAGCTTGATAGTTAATGTTTGCTTTAGTTTGCGCGCTATCTCTGCAAATTCAGCTAGTGTGTGAACCCTGCCAACATAAAATAAATAAATAACATTGCTATGGACCTGCTATGGATTGACTGGATTACCTCACGTCAGTTACGTACATGTCCCTTTCGGACAGTAGATACGAACCCTTTATTACCTTGCCAGCTAAAGAACTGGCAGTGGATCAAACCATCGTGAGGCAAAGGGAGGGGGAGGTCGCAATCTTTTGAAACTTAAAAACGCGCTATTAAGTGTCTATAAACAGCACAAGTGCTTTCATTGCGTATTATTAATATTATTGAAATTACATAGTTATGTTTACAGTGATATATTGGGGGGGACAAATCATATTTTTCCCAAGATGGGGGGGTCGTGTCCCCCCCGTCCCCCCTGGGATTTCCGCCTATGGTTGAACTACGCTGACAGTTTCTTCAAAAACCAGCTAGAGGAGCAGGAAGAGCTGCATGCATATTAACCCCGGCCCCGCCCCAAACCTGAGCCAACAGAGACACGTACTGTTACATCCTGTTTGCATGGACACATCTGAAATCAGGCTACCTGATGGCACACTGATAAATGCAGACAATCGGCAATAGAAATAAACGTTCTACCACAGCAACCATGTTATTTTTGGGTAGAATATTTGATTCGGAGTTCGGACATATACAGTTTGTATATAGAAAGATGCATACATTGAGTTGTTCCAGAACACACGTCCGTCGCGCTAGAGGGAGGCTCGCTCGGCTAGTGCTAGAACATGGACTGATGAAATACACCACTGGAACCCCAATTAAGGTGTTTACATGTCCTAATAATTAGAAAGACTGCTCAGAAAACCAGGTGTTTTAATCCGCGTATGCTTACTTCAATTTCGACTTTACACCGATTTAACATAAACAGAGTAAGGTGTTTGAATGACTATTGCATAATCTGCCTACTGCCATAATCCGTTTAATATACAACTATGAGTGTGGATGTAAACATTGTTTGAGTTACCTATATTTTCTGGGTAAGATGTAGTAATGTAACCAAGTATATGTTTCATGCATCTATATGTTGTTGGTCTGTGTCTATCTTCTCTGCAAACCCTTACTTTAACCTACCATGTTAATAAGGTCCAGATGGATTAAGGTATCTCACCAGTACTCCACCAGGTTGTAGTCCACCAGAGGTGGGGCTCCCCATCTATAGCCCCGTTCCCCAGCTTCTAATATACTACTGTTGTGGAAATTCAACACAGGGACACTCAAAGTCAATATTAAATGAATCATTGTTTATTAACAGCAAGCTGGGGAGGTTAAAGTCCAACTTAAATGCATAAAGTACCGGTCTGAAGTGAGCTCCTCCAGGGCAGTCCTGTTAGTTCTCTTATTTACTGGTTGCAGACACATTACATAGGCATGGTTCATAGGGTTGGTTCTGGCATGTGTCTGGCTATCTTAACTTATAAAACATATTCTGGGTGTTCTGCCAGATGGTCCTAAGGAGGGGCTCATGTCGCCCACTCTCATATCTTTACCAGGCACAGGCAGGAACCAAGGATTATTTATGACACTAAGACAAGATTAACATTTTCAAGGCTGTCTCGCACAATATAACATTTTCCATTGTTGTTACTGATTCATGTTTTTACCATACTCCTTTAATATTTTATGAAAAGGATTCACTTTTCTGCTTTTACTCAATGATTGTTGTAAATTTGTTTGCTGTTTGTACCGGACTGCATCTCCACATGTATCTTATGTTGGATGTCTCTCTCTGTCTTTCTGAAAGTTTGGACAACTTTAAAGCAAGTCTGAGTGAGTCAGGCCCTAGATATGCAACAGATGTTTATTCAGCAATTAGTTTTGTTAAATTAAAATACTGTATTGAACAAAGTGCAATGAGGAGTATATAGTTGTATGTCTTATCTGACCAATAGCAGTACAGACTCTGCAGACAACACTACATACACATATTGTATCTAATTACAATATACACTGAGTGAACAAAACATTAAGAACACCTATTTCCATGACAGAATGACCAGGTGAATCCAGGTGAAAGCTATGATCCCTTAATGATGTCGCTTATTAAATCCACGTCAATCTGTGTAGATGAAGGTGAGGACACAGGTTAAATATGGATTGTTAAGCCTTGAGACAATTGAGACAAGGATTGTGTGTGTGTGCCATTCACAGGGTGAATGGGAAGGACAAAAGATTGAAGTGCCTTTGAACGGGGTAGGTGCCAGGCACACCGGTTTGTGACAAGAACTGAAATGCTGTTGGGTTTTTCAAGTTCAACAGTTTCCCGTGTGTGTCCACCACCTAAAGAACATCAATATTAGGAAGATGTTCCTAATGTTTGATATATTCTGTTTAAATTGTAACTGGGCAATGTCAGAATGGAATAGCCTCGGAAAATTAAGATAAAAAGGTTTATAAAACGATAACTAAAAGTTGCCATTTAAAACACATCTGAGATCAGTGTATTCCCCAGAATCCTATCCTTAACTATTAGAAGGTAAAATCCCAGACTGACTTCAGATCAGTATCACACCTAATACCCTAGCCACTCACATTGCTGGTTCCCTAGCCTGATAGATGTCATCAAAGTAGTTGTTAGAGTAGCGAAGCATCTGGACCACGGCAGTGAGCAGGAGGATGTCTGTGTGGATGTCCAGCTCAAGCTCACGACTGTAGTTCTTCACTGGCAGGACACAGGACTGGGACACACCCAGACACACACTCACCTCGCGGGTCTGAAACAAACACAAACACACACACACGTGCATGCATGTACGCACACACACACACACACACACACAGACACACACATGGTTATAGTTAAATAAACATGGTGTACTATGTGAAAATAGGGTTCCAGACTCAGCCATGCACTCACCATCCTCTCTATGTAGTGGCTGAGGTAGATGTTGGTCAGGTCATCTCTCACTAGAGGACAGGCCTCATCCACCTTGGTAAGCAGGACCAGCTGGGGAACACCTAGTGACACAACACACATGAACACACACATACACAGACATGTAAACCCACGCGCGCACTCACTTCCCTCCTTACCCAGCTTGTTGATCCCCTTGCGGATGGCGGCGAGCTTGTCCACCATCTTGGCAGAGAGCAGAGTGACCTTGCAGGCGTCCAGTACGTAGACCACACAGTGGATCGTGTCCTTCAGGCTGGGCGACTTACAGAACCCGACACCATCCGTCTGGACAGACATGGACGGGTTGAACTGGGGGAGAGAAACAGGACATCAGCCCACAAGATAAATATACTACTACTACTACTGCACTATCAACCACATGCTTTCCCTACCATGAGGCTGGTGCTACTTTAACTCGGAGGACAGGCTCATTGTAATGGCTGGAATGATTGGTATCAAACACATGAAATCCTCTTGTTGATACATTTCTATTCATTCTATCTTCCTCCAACAGCCTCCACTGCTACCATTTGCCAGTTTTACACACCTGGTACCTGTCTTGTACGTGGCCCTTCAGGATACTGTTGATGTCGTCTATATCCAGCCCTGCGCTGGGTCCTTCCTCCAGGCCCATGGTGTCACACAGGACCAGAGGGAGAGCCTTCCCACCCTGCTCTGCCTTGATGCTGTAGGTACGGAACTACAGAGAGAGAGATTTGGAATGTTAAGTCCAATACAATAGGGATGTTCAAGTCTTGTATAATTTCAGACAGTATTTTTGAAAGTAGTGCTCATGAGCCAAAATGGGAGACGGGGGGGACTGCGGGGGGTCTTGAATGGTTGGTGGCCTGGCGGTTGGGAGATTGGGCCATTGGCCGAGAGGTCGATGGTTCGGGTCCCCGATTCGGGAGATCTGTAGATGTGCCATTGGCCCTGGTTGCTCCTGTGGGTCGCTCTGGATGTTATCTGCTAGATAACTAAATGTAAATGTTGAGCGGCTTCACTGCAGGTAGATGGTATGTTTTAAAATTCAATTTAAAAAAAACATTATAATCATAAAGTTCTACCTGATGACATCATCAAAAAAAATACAATAAAACGTAAACAGCGGTTTTCAAACAACTATGAGATTTGTGGGGAGCAAGAAAACACCATCCCTCTGGCTAGAAACTCACTGCAGGTTTAGAAAAGTACCGTTTTCTTGACTTTTAATCCTCCCCCGTGATGTCACAGAGAAGTATTTTTTAAGACATTTCTTTTTATCTTTTTAAATCACAGATCATAGAAACATGCAATTTTCCCATAAGTAGACACTGACATGGTGCTGGAGATAATAAATATGAGGTGAAAAGTGGCAGAATTGTCCTTTAAGATCCCAGACTGCATCTTTAAGCCACAACCACACACACATTCATGCGGGCACACAAACAGTACCTGTGTGGTGAGGCTGGTGCCTGCGCTGCCGGTGTTAGCCTGCCCGGTAACATGTCCTTTGAAGACAGAGTTGATGGAGTTGAAGAAGCTGGACTTGCCAGCCCCGACCGGACCCACCAGCAGAACTCTGGCCTGGACCACAGACTTTACCTCAGGCTTATAGTTCTTGATATAGTCCATCAGGCGATCCTTGGTGCTGTTAATGATAGAGATGGATGGAGAAAGGAAGAGAGAGATGGGTGACAGACTTGATTGATTCATTGGAACAGCAGAAGTGGTACTAGGTGCATCACTAGTTGCATAGTATTATGATTTTTGTACTGCTTTTGAGATTTAACAGATAGGATACCTATATCCTTCCCAGTCAATTTTCCTCCAAGGAGTCTCCAGAAGGTCTCCACAGTCTGCCAGAAATTGAGACAAAAAACAACAACTGATTTAATCAATACACTACTTGCTTCAACAACCTCTCCCGCAATGTGAGCAAGACAAAGGAGATGATCGTGGACTACAGGAAAAGGAGGGCTGAACAGGCCCCCATTAACATCGACTGGGCTGTAGTGGAGCGGGTCGAGAGTTTCAAATTCATTGGTGTCCACATCACCAACAACTATCCTGGTCCAAACACACCAAGACAGTTGTGAAGAGGGCATGACAACACCTTTTCCTCCTCAGGAGACTGAAAAGATTTGGCATGGGTCCCCAGATCCTCAAGAAGTTATACAGCTGCACCATTGAGAGCATCCTGACTGGCTGCATCACCGCCTGGTATGGCAACTGCTCGGCATCCGACCGTAAGGCGCTACAGAGGGTAGTATGAATGGCCCAATACATCACTGGGGCCAAGCTTCCTGCCATCCAGGACCTATATAATAGGCGGTGTCAGAGGAAGGATCAAAAAATTGTCAAAGATGCCAGTCACCCATGTCATAGACTGTTCTCTCTGCTACCGCATGGCAAGCAGTACCGGAGCGCCAAGTCTAGGTCCAAAAGGCTCCATAACAGCTTCTACCCCCAAGCCATAAGACTGCTGAACAATTAATCAAATGGCCACCCGGACTATTCACTTTACCCCTACCTACATGTACAAAATACTTTGACTAACCTGTACCCCCAAACATTGACTCGGGAACAGGTACCCCCTGTATATAGCCTTGTTATTGTTATGTGTAATGTCTGCTTCCAACTCACACCCTCAAACACCTAGATCCCCTAAACGCAGCTCACTTTCCAGCTCACACCCTCAGACACCTAGATCCCCTGAACGCAGCTCACTCTCCAGATCCCAATCACCTGAATTCTAATCACCTGTTCACACACCTGTATGTCATTATCACATGTGACACACGTCCTTCAGATCTCTGGTTATCCCTGTGATTTACTCCTCCCATGTATGATAGTTTTTGCCTGCCTCACTATGATGCCTTTTGCCTATTCCCTGCCTGTACTTTAGCCTATTGGATTTCCTGTTATCTACCTATTGCCTGATCTCCCGGACTACGTTACTAGCCTTTTCCCTGCCTGTACTGTTGCCCCCTGTGTATGACCTTCTGCCTGCCCCTGGACCCAGCTACCTGCCTCCTCCTGTGGTCCTCTGAAATAAACACCTGCTGAGCCCTGCGCTTGAAACCATCTCTCTGTGTTCATTACATTATGTGTTGCTTTTTATTACATTTTTTAACTTTATTTAATAAATATTTTCTTAACTCTTTCTTGAACAGCACTGTTGGTTAAGGGCTCGTAAGTAAGCATTTCACTGTAAGGTCTACACCTGTTGTATTCGGCGCATGTGACAAATAACATTTGATTTGATTAGATTCACATTGCCTTCTGACTGGTTTTAATATTTTTGTGATATTGGTTACATGTATCCAATCGTTTCAGTAGTGCCTGGGGAGTAGTGGCTATAAATGACCACTCACCTTCCACTCTGTACACCTCACACTCTGTCAGCTGCAGGTCATTGCCATGCATCTCTTCCCCTTCAAAGGTGTAGCTGTTCCCTGCAACAATTTGAACTGTGGCGGTGTTATTATTAAGGAACCACAAGACACCAACATTAAGACCATAGGCTCCATTCGTGAAACCATACTGGCCATCGGTACTGGACACACGCAGTGGCTTTTCTCTCTGGTCAGTGATGCTGTAGAGAAAGGCCTTATCATCGTTGATGGCCTGGTTAGTCTGGGCGTAGTCCTTACTGATGTAACCTCCGAAAACAAATCCAGTCTTGTTGTAGGCCACAAGTACGGTGGGTCCCTGGCCATCACAGCGGCTGTGGAAGGCTGCTTTCATGTAGCCATGGACGCTGGCTTTGAGCAGAACAAAATATAACAGAAAAGTACTTTATTACCTTTTACTGAACCAATTGCTTTGTTCTGCCTGATAAAATGAATCTCATCAACAACAAAAAAAGAAAAAAGATTCCATTAAAATGAAGTCCATTGTTCCGACAAACCTTTGTAAAGCAGGTGGAGTCTGACATTACCGAACAGAGACAGCAGCTTCTTCTCCTGTTCTACTGACAGACTGGACTTCACAACACTCATGATGTCACCAAGGACCTGAGGTAGAAATACCAGCAATAAATAGTAACATAAACAAATGATCATACTGATGAACCTCACCTCACTGTATAGACACACACCGAGGAAAGAGCGAAAGGAACGTAAAGAGTAGACAAACTCATATTTTCATAGATGCTACCACACAAACATCTGTTAGAATTACTTATTTTGAAGCGCTTTCTTGAGATTGTTATGATGATGTAGGTGATCTCACCGTTCGTAACTGATGATCGTGTTAGAAATATAACTATTCTAATGCAGTGGGCTGCTGGGCTTCAATCATTCACAGCAAGTATAATCAACCACAAAATCCAGGTCGCGCAGTATAAAACAGAGACGTTTCAAGCTTTCCTTTTCTTAAAACCGAAACTTCGGCTGCTTTGAGTCACTCAACGTGACTTTCTTTTTGTTTGCAACACAGGAAAGGACCGCTAGTACGCTTGATAGAGCTCTGCTGACACGCCGGGTGGTCGGGGTTAGCTGTATTTTTTAGTAGCATCGATGTGCAGCCCGGAAGAGGGATGTCAGTCATGTCAGGAAGTCCAGGGCTTCTACAGTAGGATATAAGACTGGGAATTGCTCATGGCTTAGAAATAAAACATAATGGTATTTAATTGACAATGAGCTGTAATTCTATCTGAGGCTAGAGAAGCTTCCATGGTCACTTTAAAATGACCTGTAAAATTCTCAGGTGTGGATGGATGTGTGTGTGTGTGTGTGTGTGTGTGTGTAAGGAGAGAAAAGGCAGGTCAGAACAACTTAGGCGTTATTATATTTTTATTAATGTTGTCTACTTTTTCAATGTCATATTTTTTTAACAGCAATATCCACAAAACATATTAACAGTAAAGTCTTAACAGTAAAGTATTTAACTGTACGATATGAACAGTGTGCAAGAAAACATGAGTTATGGCACATCAGAGCGACCAGATACAAAAAAATAGATATTATATTTCCTTCATAATCTATAACTGATCATTCACAATTAATCAAGGCAAAAAGATCCGGTAACGCTTTACTTTACAGTCCTGTCCCAGCTGGAATGAACACATTGTGGTAGCAATGGGGACTTTCAACCTGGTACTAAATAGTCCTGGCTTGCAACGAAACACATGTTTTTACCATGTTATTTCTAAGCAAATACCAAGTTAAAGAGGACCGCAAAACAAAGCGTTACCAGAGATACATACTGTATATGCATACACAGGAGATAAAAAACACAATGATGAGTCCAGGTAAAACTGACCCGAGATCAGTGTCTAGGGACAGAAATTTGTTTTAGGGTTCTAGCGTTCTGCTCTGGGTAAGATCTAGGATCAGATTCCATTCTCCAAATCCTGACATAATCTTTAGGGGGAGAAAACTTTCAACTGACCTAGATCAGCCATAGTGAATGATGTGGGAATGGGAGCACCACAAGACTTCCATTCTAGAGCTTCGTGTCTTCTTTTAAGACTGTTCCCTCAAATACTCTCAAGTCTAGGGCTAGAATGTTGTCCCTGACCATGTGACCTGACCAGGTAAAACTCCTGGTCCTAACCAGCATACAACACAATACACCACAACAAGGCAAACCATCAATCAACCAATCAATCAAACAACCAATCAATCAAACAACCAATCAATCAAAATAACCGTCGTGGAATGAATGAATTAAGAAAGAACAATATTCTCCCTCAGATAATCACTTTTAAAAGACATTAGGAAACTGTGTGTGTGTGTCTGTGTGTCTGTGTGTGTGTGTGTGTGTGTGTGTGTGTGTGTGTGTGTGTGTGTGTGTGTGTGTGTGTGTGTGTGTGTGTGCCTCAAGCTGAATGAGGAAACAGACTAAATTCTGACAGAAGGGAAACATTTACGCAAAAATTGAACGTCCACAGAAAATATTCTGCAACAGGCTGACATTCAATTAAAGCACATTTTAGTTTTTTTGGTGGAAAAAGTTTAATGCACTTTGATTGAATTCTTGCCTAGGTTTTATCTTACAAACACTGTACAGTTCGATAATAATACTCGACTGACCTGCTTCCATTTAGAAAGAAACTTAATCCAAACCCAAAACAGCTACTCTCAAAACATATCACTTCTGCACATGGCTTAAAGAAGGTTTATACACTTTTGTTTTTATTTTCTCTAGTGTCTTTTACATTTTTTACAATCAAGTTTGGTTTGGGAGTAGAGGAATAGGACTGTGGAGGTGGGGACACGGGACACCACTTTGTAATTTGCTCCTGTTCCTCAATAGAACACACGATGAGCCAATAAGCAAAGCCCATGATGTGATGCTTGCTCTCATTGGCAGAACTAGTGATGTATCTAACCACTGATATAGTATCAGATATTTGTACACCCCCCCTTATGGTTCAAGTTAAGATTGGGGATGATAATCTGATCCTAGATCTGTGGTTAAGGTAAACTTTTGCCTCAAGTGTAAATTAAGGAGGGAATGGAAACCTACAGTATCTGCTAAGTGTATGGCAATAAATTGACAAAATATTGAAACGATAATCAATTAAAAAACATATATATATACTTCTGGGGTTAAAATAAAGAGTTGAACACAGTTAGCCTCAGTACTCACGATAGAAGTTTCATTAGGCTGCATTTACACAGGCAGCAAAATTCTGATCTTTTGCCCAATTATTGGAAAAAGAGCTGATCTGATTGGTCAAAAGACCAATTAGTGGACAAAGATC
>NC_074671.1:55081403-55106403 GCF_029448725.1 Salvelinus fontinalis
CCCTTACTCCGCCACTTCTGACAGCCAGCTTGCGCTCTCACACACAAACTTGATTCCCCCTTGAGAAAAAGGGTTGGTTCAGAGCATAAAGGATGAAATTGCCCTTAGACGTCGATCTAGGTTCAGTTTAGCGTTTTTCCCACCAATGGTTAAGGGTAGAATTGGGGAGGATGAGCGGATCCTAGATCAGTGGTTACGGGAGTTCAATAAGATGTCCCTTCTTCCAAATCGAAAACGAATCGGTATTGTACGATTGCACAAACATTTAGGTTGTGGCGCTTTACGTAGAACTATCGAACATCAGATATTCATGTAAGTATTTTATCTTTGCCGTCGTGTGTGAGCTGCTTTCAATGTATCCGCTATACACATCTGGACACCGAATTGATACAATATCAAACAGTAGGGTGCAGTAACACATATACACTCAGGGAGGCGCCCTTACCCAATGTTATTTACAAAGTGACAGGACTCTTCATTCCGACTGATATACAAGCTACTTACTAGGCCTAGTTGGTAGACAGAAAATCTCTGCCGTATTTTCACCTAAAGTCGATCACACAAACACACACATAGACAGACAGACAGACAGACAGACAGACAGACAGACAGACAGACAGACAGACAGACAGACAGACAGACAGACACAGACAGACAGACAGACACAAATACACGCAGCTCTGCAGGCCCAGTTTTCCACTACAGGGGCAGTCTATAGTCATTCCCCACTCTTGTGGGCTTTTTATATCCACCAGAGAGCTAAAAATAGCAGGGAGAGGGGAGAGAGGGAGAGAGGGAGGGAGAAAGAGAGCGGGAGAGAGCGAGGGAGGGAGAAAGAGAGGGGGAGAGAGCGAGGGAGGGAGAAAGAGAGAGGGAGAGAGCGAGGGAGGGAGAAAGAGAGAGGGAGAGAGAGAGCGAGGGAGGGAGAAAGAGAGAGGGAGAGAGCATTTACCGCATTGGCCTCATTTCTACTGAAGTATGAAATTATGCTGATGGTACATTAAGCTTTCATTTCCTCTCTGATGTCTCTCTCTCTCCTTTCTCTTTCCCCTCCATCTTTCTTCCGTCTCTCTCGTCCCTCTCTTTCTCCCCTCCCTCCCTCTGTCTCTCCCTCCCTCTTGCTCACCCCTTTCCCCTCCCTCTCTCTCTCATGTGGGCAGCAGCAGCAGCATCACATGTAGCTGAAGCACTAACACAAACTACAGAACATTGCAGTACGCTAAGAATCTAGATCAGTACTGAACTGGAATTCTCACAGTACCATTTGGATTCTAGATCAGGCCTGAATTGGAATTCTCATAGTACCAGTTGGATTCTAGATTAGTACTGAATTGGAATTCTCACAGTACCAGTTGGACTCTAGATCAGTTTAGCAGTATATGAGCATGTAACAGAGGTCATTTGGTGAACCATGCTCACGTGATCAGTAACCAAACCACCTAGGCTTTAGCTCACCGGGTGAATACGGTCTTGTGGCGCGCAGATGACCCGGCATTAAACCCAGTTGGTCAAAAGACTAAGGACTGTATTTCTGTTAAATCAGCTGGGTTTAAAATCCTCACCATCACCCTGAACTGTTACTAGTCAGTAGCCCCCAGTAGGTGCTGAAAGGATGTTATCTAAGAGCATTATCATGGTTATGTGTTGAAACCACAATGGCCATAGTCTCTCTATACAATATATGACTCATGAGTGGTGACTAAAGGGACATATACACACTCTCTATCTCCCCGTTCTCTCTTTCCACCTCTCTCTCTGACTCATAGAGCCTGTGAGAAACTTCTCTCCACGAGATGGCCGTTAACTTCATTATACCCTGGGTCGGGTGTGTGTGCGTTGTTTGTTTTATAGTCTCTATGTTAAAACAGGGTCAACTGTGTTTGTGTTTTATAGTCTCTATGTTAAAACAGGGTCAACTGTGTTTGTGTTTTATAGTCTCTATGTTAAAACAGGGTCAACTGTGTTTGTGTTTTTCATGGAGTATGTTAAAACAGGGTCAACTGTGTTTGTGTTTTTCATGGAGTATGTTAAAAGTGTTAATGTGTGTTGTATGTAAACAGCATTATGTCAGTGATGTTAGAGGCTAATTAGTTACATCTACATAAAGATAGCATCAAGAGGGGGTGTGTGTGTTATCAGGGTGTGTCACCCTCATTAAGATCCAACAGGGGGCTGCTAACCTCAGGTCTCCTCACATTACAGCCTGACACACACACACACACACACACACACACACACACACACACACACACAGACACACTCTCTGCCTAGAAGATCTACGGTTGTCTTAACGCATCACCTGGGTCACACCACATTCTGACGCGGCAACCGTAGCCGTCACTGAGTCGCCATAGCAACCACATTGGGTGAAGAATCCTCAAGCAGATAGAGACTGTGCTTTGCTTTGCAGGCATGCTGTCAGGGAGTGGAGAACAGTATGACACAGTATGAGGCTGCAAGCTGTTGTGATGGTGCCTTCAAGACAACTGGGATCTCTGACCAGAAACAAGCTCTGATTGGGAAAAATCGTGATGTCAGTGATCTTCAAGTCAGAGAACTCGGGGCTCTAGGATGATGCCCGAGTTTCTGACTTGCAATTCCGAGTTGGATGTCCTTTCCAAATTATTTTTCGCCATTCAGAGCTTTTTTGGGGGTATTTTTTTTTTGGGGGGGGGGGGGGGGGGGGTTTGTAGATTTACTAGTTCCGAGTTGTGTTGAGCGCACCATCAGTCCACGTAACCGACCTGGTATCAAACCCGGTTATCTATACCAGGGTTTCCTATACACCCCCGGGTGCACATTTTGGTTTTTGTCCTAGCACTACACAGCTGATTCAAATAACCAGCTCATAATCAAGCTTTGATTATTTGAGTCAGCTGTGTAGTATTTGTATTTATTATGGATCCCCATTAGCTGCTTCCAACAAAGCAGCTACTCTTCCTGGGGTCCAGCAGAATTAAGGCAGTTGATACAATTTTAAAACATTACAATACATTCACAACACACTGTGCCCTCAGGCCCCTACTCCACCACATATCTACAGTACTAAAGCCATTTGTGTGTATCGTGCGTAGTGCAAAAACCAAAACGCGCACCCATGGGGGGTCCCAGGACCGAGTTTGGGAAACCTTGATCTATACAATGCAAGACCATGTCAGCCCACTAAGCAAAGTCCTAGGTGTTCAATATAGGAGCCAACAGTTGTCATCGGGAGTCTTCAGGTCATCTTTCTGTCATTTCACACACATTGTGAAAGGAAATATCACACAAAAGGCAGATTCTTAACTGTTATTTTTATTAAGAAAATCCTTTTGCAGATTCGATATGATCATTTCTTCATATACATAATATCTTATAGTTAGGATGCATTGCCACAGTACATTATAGTAGGAAGACTATTGCTAGAATAATAACTCTTAAAAATAAAATGTCTATACATGATCATTATGTAAAAAAAAGTCCAAACAAAAACATGTTTACAAAAACAATGAGATTAAAAACAGTTACACTTTTCAAACCAAAGCCATTATTAATGCAGAAGAATTATAATAATAAAATACAGTTTAATTTCACAGTTTGTGTCCTTATTGGTTCTCATGCTGGCTGGGAGCAACACTTATTGGGGCCATGCAGGGAGGGAAAGACAGAGCTGGAGGTTAGTAGAACTACACTACCCAGAAGTCATTGCACCCCTCAGAGGCCCGGTCCAGAAACAACTTCGAGGCACTTCCACGTTTTGTGTTTGGCAGAGCAGACAAGCGTAAACAATATGGCGGAAGTTCCCCAAAGCCTAATAGTTAACCGTGTCCCCTATCCAGTCCCTTCAGATATTTGAACTTCTTGGGGTTGTTTCTGGGCTGATAGTATGATCTGGGGTGATGCAAAAATTCCAAACTGCATCCCTGGTAGAATTAAGTTTATAGAACATGTTTCTGATTAACTACACTCAATGAACTACTCTTCCCATAGTCCTTTGTGCCGCTTCTCTTCTGCAACATGACCAGTACCCAGTTTCCAGCGACATGACTTTCTGATAACATACATCAGTAAAAGGCTGTAGGGGCTTTTTAAGGTAGAAACTACGTAGAACAGACACAACTCTCTGGCTTGTATAATCTATTCTAGAATCATATCAGCTCTGTTGTGTGTTTCTAGCTTGGTTTTGATTCAGCCATACAGCAGCCTCTTTGTCCATTCCTTAGTCATTATAGGAATGCTCTCTGAACCAATTCGTAACTTGACATACAACAAAATCAGACTCACGTAAATCATGTTATTGATATATTTGTGAGGAAAGTAGTTGTGTGTGTGGATCTCAAGACAGGATCCAGCACTCTAAACTACACACGTGAAAAAAAGAAACCCTCTCATTGGTTCATCTCTGGAGGACTCCGCCCATTTGGGCTCTGGCCAGTCCCCCATGTGTTCATCCAATGAGGTGAGAGATCTTCCTCAGGGCCCATCCCTTCTCTGATTCTAATAACATACTGTGGAATCACAGTTGGCAGCTCTGCCTTTTCACTCCTAAAAGAACCACACTACCCACAATCCTTTGAAGAGGGCCATGATGTCACCAGTCCCTAACGTTCCTAAATCCTCTACATCCACCTCCAGCTATATAACTAATTGCTATTTACAGCTATCTACAGATGTGGAGTGAAGGGGAGTGGTAAAACTAATAGGAAGTGCACAACAGACGGGTTACAGGGTGACAATGAAAAACAGACAATGTCCAAATCTCACGGCACCCTATTCCCTATGTAGTGCACTACTTTGACCAGAATCACATCGGATCAGGGGATAAGGTGCCGCATGAGACGCAGATAATGAGGTTTCTGTGGCACAGAGGACTACTCGCTGTCTGCTTGGTCTTCCTGTGTATTTATGTGTGTGTGCACACAGTGGTGTATCTGTACTTAACTTTAGTAAGACTTAAGTCGTTTTTTGGGGTATCTGTACTTTACTTTAGTATTGATATTTTTGACACATTTTACTTCACTACATTCCTAAAGAAAATAAAGTACTTTTTACTCCATACATTTTCCCTGACACCCAAAAGTACTTGTTGAGTGCTTAGCAGGCCAGGAAAATGGTAAAATTCACACGCACTTATCAAGAGAACACATGGTCATCCCTACTGCCTCTGATCTGGCAGACTCACAAAACACAAATGCATCGTTTGTAAATGACGTCTGAGTGTTGGAGTGTACCCCTGGCTATCTGTACATTTTAAAAACAAGAAAACAGGGCCATCTGCTTAGCTTAATATAAGGAATTTGAAATTACTTGTACTTTTACTACTTAAGTATATTTGACCAATTCAATTTACTTTTGATACTTAAGTATATTTAGAACAAAATACTTTGACTTTTACTCAAGTAGTATTTTACTGGGTGGCTTTTACTTGAGTAACTTTCTATTGAGGTATCTATACTTTTACTCAAGTATGACAATTGGGTACTTTTTCCACCACTGTGTGTGCATGAGGCTGAGCAGTCTGACTCATGCAGAACGTGTGGGTCATCTCCACAGGGAACCTCTGACCGACACTTCATAAAACCGCATTAACACACACACACACACACACACACACACACACTGAATATTGGCCTTTGGCAGATGCAATGAGACAGGTTGTGGGAGGATTGGGTGGAGGCGTCTGTGCTGATTCAAACTAACACTGTTGAGTGCACACACACACACCACACTCGACATACTAGTTTGATACTATTTGATGTAGAATGTTTCACATAATTCACTAAAATGAGGGTTTTGTCAATCTGATCTGAATAATAGACGACTGTATACTATATTATAGTTCTAGTGTAATACTGCACTTTAACACTGTCTTCTAATCAGATCCAGGACCTTTTCCTGAGCATGTGATCTGAACAGGAACAACCCTGAGCCTTAGCTATAGCCTACGACTGGGGATCAGCGTTTTCCTGGTCAGGTCATGAGGTCAGCAAAACATTTGAGCCATAAGTATAACACAGCACATAGCAACACAACGTACCTTCTCAATACCCAATACACTGTGTCCACCAGGGATGGGGACCATTCCCTTTCTAATTCAGTCTATTCAATTTGCCCATTGTTTTTCCAATGACAGAGTTTTCCTTTCATGAACAGAATTTCAATTAATATTCTGAATTGAAAATTAAATCCCTGGTTGAAACTCTAATTAATTCCGTGCTTCTTTATTAGAGAGATATGAAGTGGTGTTTTTCTACTTATTTGGGTCCAGTTTAGATTCGGGTTCCCTCACATAGTTTGTGTCCTAAATGGTACCCTATATAGTGCATTACTTTAGATCAGAGCATATGGGCTCTGGTCAAAAAGTAGTGCACTATATAGGGAATCGGGTGCCATTTGCAATGCAGCTTAACCTTTTTGTCTGTTTTGTTACAATACTGTGCTATATAACCAACCCACAGCCTTTTGGTGCTCTTTACACACGTTTAAACACCGTACACTGTACAAGTCACCTGGAATAATAACTACTGGATAGCTCCTCCCCCCACCTCTGTTCAAAATATATTGGCCCTTATTTATTCGGCAAGATAGATAACGGAATATGGTAAAACAAAAACACAACGTCAATCAAATGATTGTGCTTTTAGCTCTCCTGTATAGTAAGAAGTAGGATGACTTTGTCCATAAATGCTGATCTAAGATCAGTTTTGTATTCCCCCCCTAATGGTTAAAGTTATGATTTGGGGAGTAAGCGGATCCTAGATCTGCGGTTAGGGGCAACTTCCATCTGGAGTATATATTCTGTACTTTGACAAACAACCTTATTGCTTTACATAAACCAATAGAGGTGTTTGGGACAATGATATAATTACATTTACATAATAATATCACTCCCTTTTCATCTACATACTATGTAGGAATACACTTGGTGAATGACCAATGGTCTCCAAAAAGCATGTGCGTGTGCATTTATATTTGTGTGTGTGTGTGTGTGTGACAAAGTCCAATGTGATGGTATTTGCATGGCATTAAACTAATCGAGTGTCTTTCCTCCGTCGAGTAGAGTCGTCACTCCATCCTCTCTGTGCTTCTCTGTGTATGAAGAGGATTCGGCTGCTTGGCATGGGAAACACAAGGCCAACAGAAAGGCTCCTCACATGAAACAACAAGGGCCAAAGCCAACCGACGCAAACATTCCCAACGACATCATCCACAGTATTCCCAGTCCAAATCCCACAACAAACTTTTCTAATACCTCTTCACATGTTCCAAGTCCACTCCAAACATTTCAAGTCCATCGTCCATCCAACCAAAGTCCAACTACCAAGTATCCCACGCAGACTTCTTAACATTTCAGTCCAACTACCAAGTGACCCAGGCAGACTTCTTAACATTTCAGTCCAACTACCAAGTGACCCAGGCAGACTTCTTAACATTTCAGTCCAACTACCAAGTGACCCAGGCAGACTTCTTAACATTTCAGTCCAACTACCAAGTGACCCAGGCAGACTTCTTAACATTTCAGTCCAACTACCTAGTGTCCCAGGCAGACTTCTTACTTCTAAACATTTCAGTCCAACTACCAAGTGGCCCAGGCAGACTTCTTAACATTTCAGTCCAACTACCATGTGGCCCAGGCAGACTTCTTAACATTTCAGTCCAACTACCAAGTGACCCAGGCAGACTTCTTAACATTTCAGTCCAACTACCAAGTGGCCCAGGCAGACTTCTTAACATTTCAGTCCAACTACCAAGTGGCCCAGGCAGACTTCTTAACATTTCAGTCCAACTACCAAGTGGCCCAGGCAGACTTCTTAACATTTCAGTCCAACTACCAAGTGACCCAGGCAGACTTCTTAACATTTCAGTCCAACTACCAAGTGACCCAGGCAGACTTCTTAACATTTCAGTCCAACTACCAAGTGACCCAGGCAGACTTCTTAACATTTCAGTCCAACTACCAAGTGACCCAGGCAGACTTCTTAACATTTCAGTCCAACTACCAAGTGGCCCAGGCAGACTTCTTAACATTTCAGTCCAACTACCAAGTGACCCAGGCAGACTTCTTAACATTTCAGTCCAACTACCAAGTGGCCCAGGCAGACTTCTTAACATTTCAGTCCAACTACCACATCTTTTTTTCCCAGGTTCCCTTTCCTCGGATTCCAGGTCAGACGTGAACCACTGTTCTTCCCTTGTTTGACACTGAGCTAAAGTCTTAGAGGGATTGTTGATGTCACAAGTTCAACATTTCTCCAGTTCAAATAATGATTTCAATCCATTTTGAATGATGAGTTAAGAGGATTCTCCATTTTGCATGATGACAGAGACGGTTAGGGGGTATACTGTCTGTATCTTTCAGAGGTGCTAGGGAGGGAGGCCATGTATACATAGGATATGTACATTATGTTGGAGTGTCCCTAGTGTAACATCTAGTGACCTCGACAAGAGGTTGGGACCTCACGGCGTAATGGCTGAGGTGTTGGACTGATGCTGACAGATGCAGGGCTGTGGGTTTGAGTCGTGTTCAGACTACCCCCCAAATCTTTTCACTACAGTGGGACTGTATGGAGGCTTAGGACCCTGGTCAGGCAGACAGGAGACGAGAGAGGAGGATACTGAGAGGGTGAGGTATAGAACCCACCAGTGGTCCTCTCTTCTCTCTCTCTCTTCTCTTCTCTTCCTCTCCCTCTCCCTCTCTTCTGTGCGTCTTCTATCATCTCACTTTCTGTCTTCATTGTGACCTTCCTTCCCTCCCTCCCTCCTTCCTTCTCTCTACATGACACTACATTTTCCCTTCAGTCTCTCAGCTCTGGACTGTTTCCCGGACCGTTTGCCGTCGATGTTGAGACTCATGTTCCTCTTCTTGTCCAGGTTGAGCAGCTCCTGGAACAGCTCGGTCACGTTGTGGTTGGTCTTAGCTGACGTCTCCATGAACGCACACTTCCACGTGGTCGCCTTGAAGACCACACAGTAGGATTATTAATAGGATTCATTTTATTATGGTTATTAACAGGAGAAAGTAGAACGGGAATTCACTTTACAGCAATCGGCCCAACAATACCAGACCTGGGTAAAATATACATATCAACTACTTTGAGTTGGGATTTACTTAACTTGGGGTTTGCACTTTTGGCACTATTCCAAACTGAATCGATATTTTAAAGTATTTGACATTATGTAGGTCTACTGAACCCAGGTCAGATTTATTCTTTTTTTTTTTTACATTTCAGATGTCAATGTTACAGACCTGTGCCTCTCCATCTTTAGTCTCCACCTCTCTCTGGGTCTCATCACTCTTGTTGCCCACCAACATGATGGGGATGGCCTCTATGTTCCCCTTTATGGCTATCACCTGGAGGACAGAAGGAGAGATTACAACACACAGTCACACACACAGTCACACACACACACAGTCACACACACCTGTTGGTAGATAGGCTTGAGTTCCTCCAGTGACTGTTTGCTGGTTACAGAGTAGACCAGTATGAAGGCATGTCCTTTAGATATGGACAGCCTCTGCATGGCAGGGAACTGGTGACTGCCTGTTGTATCAGTTATCTGGAGCGTACACACACTCTTATCACAGCTGATCACCTGTAGACACACACAAACATACACATAATTAGTATCATTAGGATATTACATGATCATTCACTGAAAAACATTGCTTATACTCAATGCTCTTTTGATCACTAAGTTGAATCATTTGACTTGGCGCATCAGATCAGTGGATAAATTAGTCCTCTGGACACACCATATATGGTCATTATGTCTATGCATCAGATAAAGCAGTTGGCCTACTGCCCATCCCTGATTACCTGTCAATGCATCGTTTTGTCTGAAACGGCACCCTATTCTCTGAAGTGCACTATGTTCAGGCCATGGTCAAAGTAGTGGACTAAACAGGGATTAGGGTGCCATTCCAGGCGCTGCCTCTGTCTTCCTTCTTCTCCACCACCTTCTCTCCCTGTCTGTCCTCCACAGTGGGAATATAGGTGTCCCTGTCTCACCTGTCGATAGGTGTCCTCCACAGTGGGAATATAGGTGTCCCTGTCTCACCTGTCGATAGGTGTCCTCCACAGTGGGAATATAGGTGTCCCTGAAGGTGCCTTTAACGAAGCGTAGGACCAGGGAGCTCTTCCCCACTCCCCCCGCTCCAAACACCACCACCCTGTAGTCATTACTCTGCTCAGGCATGCTGCCCCCTACTGCCTGGACACAGTATTAAACACACACACAGAGAAGAGAGAACATGTGAATTGCAGTACTGACCCCAGGTGGAGACAGCCACATGTACTGACCCCAGGTGGAGACAGCCACATGTACTGACCCCAGGTGGAGACAGCCACATGTACGAACTCAGGGGGTATCCCTGATGAAACAAAAGCTTTGAACTACTGTTAACTTACCACAACTCATCTTTCTGTATCTGAACATATTCCTCAAATACTATTCTGCATTCTTGGCAGTGT
This sequence comes from Salvelinus fontinalis, assembly GCF_029448725.1. Taxonomy (NCBI): domain Eukaryota; kingdom Metazoa; phylum Chordata; class Actinopteri; order Salmoniformes; family Salmonidae; genus Salvelinus; species Salvelinus fontinalis. The sequence goes on from NC_074671.1 coordinate 55,091,855, forward strand.
GTGTGTGTGTGTCTGTGTGTATTATTGAAGAGCTCTGGGGCTAAACACTGGTTATAAGGACCTCTAACACCAAATGACAACACTGGAATTACAATCCCATTTCAAACTAGAACACCACTACTATGTGCAGACATACTAGTATTCATGGACCAATGTGGGAATTTCAGTCTAAAGGTCCACACACACACACTCTTCTGTCCTTGACACTAGGGCACAGAGATTGATGACACTCTTACCAAATGGGACTGTCTCACTCTGACCATCTTTCTTTCCTGCCCTTCTCTGATGAATAGAGATGGAAGGATAGAGTGCTTTAATGAATGGTGTAAATACATCTGGACCAACCTGGACCAGCCCAGCCAACTCTACATTAGGAGATCACTTTGGCACAGACAAAGACTCCTCTACTCAGCATTTGTCCTTCTCTCTCTCTCTCTCTCCTCCCCTCCTCATCTCATCTCCTCCCGTGTGTGTGTGTGTGTGTGTGTGTGTGTGTGTGTGTGTGTGTGTGTGTGTGTGTGTGTGTGTGTGTCTGACAGTCTCAGTGGGTAGCTGCCTGAGAGCCTGACGGTCTGTCGCACACACACCTGTCAGCTTTTTGTGTATGTGCAAATGTGTGTGTCGCCCCTATGAATGAATGCAGTTCCACACACACTCTTGGCTGACTTCTGCTGGCAGATCTTATCACAGCTAGCAGAGGTGTGTGTGTCTGCAGCCAGGGGAAATACATACTGATACTCTGTGTACAGGCGTCTTCGATTCTATACCACACACACACACACACACACACACACACACACACACACACACACACACACACACACACACACACACACACACACACACACACACACACACACACACACACACACACACACACACACACACACACACACACGTATAGAATGGAACCAAACTCTGACTGTGTTTCTCCTGTTCACATCTACTCACACACTGCTTCAATGCTTCATCTGTTCTCTCTGTGGGTGTGCATGCATGCGCGCGTCCGTGCATGGGTGTGATGGAGAGTGATGCAAACAGAGGAAATAAGCATTCAAATATCGGTGTGCCGCATATCTATTTCACATTAGAAAGCTTTGTTTGTAGAACATTTAAAACCACTTCTTAACCTGTCTTCATCCCAGTTCAACAATCCCTTCATTCCACCACTCCAACAGATTTCGCCGACATTAAGATGAGCTTAGTGAGCGTTTGTATGTATATAAGTGTGTTTATGCATGTGTGTGTGTGTTACAGATTGCACCACAGGGGTCTAGGCTTAGCAGCTAATCATTGAGCTTAACCTCTCTGTTCTTCTGGTCTGTCTGCATTGATCCAATTCCCAGGTCTTAACTTAGCAGCACGCCTCCTTCACATACAAACAAACACAGTGTAGGATAGTAAACTACGCTGATCCTGACATCCACAATCCATGCTCCTGCTGGTCAGTATCTGGGGGACATGCAGGAGAGAAGCAGACAGACAGACAGCGAGCAGAAGAGGTACAGACAGACAGACAGCGAGCAGGAGAGGAGTGGACAGACAGACAGCGAGCAGGAGAGGAGTGGACAGACAGACAGCGAGCAGGAGGGGAGTGGACAGACAGACAGCGAGCAGGAGAGGAGTGGACAGACAGACAGCGAGCAGGAGAGGAGTGGACAGACAGACAGCGAGCAGGAGGGGAGTGGACAGACAGACAGCGAGCAGGAGAGGAGTGGACAGACAGACAGCGAGCAGGAGGGGAGTGGACAGACAGACAGCGAGCAGGAGAGGAGTGGACAGACAGACAGCGAGCAGGAGAGGAACAGAGACAACACTTCAACCAGTGTGAGCAGAGGTGCAGCCAAAAATCACATAAACATCAAAGGAAATGTGCCACTCATAAAAACGTGTTTATTATACTTTCAGGACACTCACGAGCCATTCTTAGAAAGGACATCAGTAATTCAGACCCTTGCTGGTCACCATATCCCCATGCTAGAAAGGACAGTAGTAAGGACACTTACTAACCCTGATGCGTCCACTCATCATAGCTCAGTCCACAAACTGTTATGATGCAACCATAACGTGTGCATGGAAGACGACACACACATTTCCTCCAACACCCACCTACACACATGCAGCCATGGTCCAATCTCTCTTTGCTACCATCTGCTACACTACAACGCGTAATCACTGGAATTACTGTCATCCCTTCCCCTCTCCTCCTCCTACTATGAACCCACACAAACACAAGGACCGGGGAACAAAAAAACGCACACACACACAGCAAGAATAGTCATGGAAGAAAGCCTGCCATAAACAGCACATATAACGTTAATCGGACAAGCATACAATGCCCAGATGTACCGCCTGAATATATGGAGGGATTAAAAACGGTTTAGCATAGGCCTCCTGTTAGTCAGAGACAATGCGTCACGTTGCCATCATGTTGGTGGAATGTAGCCTAGAGTGTGTATGTAATAATGTATGTCCATGGCGGGCTTCTAGCAGGGTATGCTATAGGCAAAGTAAGAGTTAAAAACGACCTCGTTTGTTGTCAGCCTGTTGTCACAGGCTAACCTACTCTGCCCCTTTCATTCATAAAATACCACAGGAAAAAGAAACGCCATCTCGCTTTGGTGGCAGTGGCATAATTTCAAAGGCGCCTCACATCCTCCAAATCCTCAAAACGAAACATGTTAGATCCCTGCATAGAATATCATCCTCTCTCCCTCTCGCGCATTCCTGACGATAATTCACACGGTTTATGGCGCAGTAACAGCAACATACATGTACAGATGAATTTTAACATATGGTAGAAATAACATGAACGGTTTGTAATTTTAAAAAACTCCTGCCCCATATTTACCAAGGCAAGAATCGCGTGCGTAACCGTCCAAGAGAGGCAACGCCACACAATATCAACATTCTCTAACCGACATAGCCTAACGGATTTTTCAAAATATTGATCTGGTTGTGGTTAAGTGCTACATACCTGAATTTGATGTGTAGTCCCGTTTTAGTGGCTGTCTTCGGACAACACGTTTGTAAGGTAAAACGCTGAGTTTTAAAGCATTGTATACTATTCATGTTGAGCTCTCATTACTCCGTGAATTCACAGCCCGTGCTCTCTATCTCTCTTGTTGTTGAAGCTATATGTATCGCTTTCTCTACTTGATATTCCCATGCACTACAGTTCTAGTGCCACGATGTCTTCCCTCCCTCTATCGGTATGTCTTCATCTATACCAGTCTCCATCGATCCCCTTATGGTTTGCGGATCATCGCGTCATCACACAACACTCATACACACACACAGAAACGCACAAATAGGCCTAACGTTTTAGCGACTGAAAACGCAGGACCGGGCACGGTTTCGTGATTTACCGAATTTTTATTTCAGCATATCAAGTGAAGCCATACTTTATTCAGACTGTCGAATTAAAAGCAAAATATGCTTTGGCAGTAAACTGTAGAAAATGACCCTTCTAGCTGCATCCAACTGTCCCTCCATAGCCGCAGGAAGTAGGGGTGCTGAAGATGCTCCCCACTTATTTATAGCCTATAGCTTATATTTTGCAGTTAAACAAAAAGGGTTGCTTAGCCTACTGCATGATCAGTCCCAACCAAAAGGCCTATTGCTTTTTTATTTGCTAAAGGCACTGTTTCAGATTAAAGTCAGCTGTCAGATGTGGGTACCGTTAGTAAAGGCTTTCATGGGCCAGCTAGAGGTGGATGTTTAAACCACAGCCCATTCAACTGTGTTACCTGATTCTCCTGTGGCGCCAACTGCTTGGGTAGAGTCGTCATCCACAGCCATTCGCAAAGTTCAGTAAACTAAAATGTAGATCCTAGGGCACCATCTTGGCTTAAAACATTCTGAGTGGACATTGGCATGGAGTGTGTGGTGTTTGCAGCACCCCAGGACCAGGTCACTAGGACTGGAACCCTGTACATTTGTCTGTATCCTTGCTTCCCTAACTTTCTGCCTCTCACCATCCCCCGCTTAGGCAGCCACCAGCCTGTGAGCCCAACATCTACCTGGCCCAGGATCCAACCACCAGTCCACACACTGACCCGCCCACCAGACCCCTCTGATCCATCCGCTCCAATGTCCTACCCTGCGATCACTCCTCCAATCCTCCTAGCTGTCACTCCTGCCCTACTGAACTCCCTAATGTTTTACTGCTGTCTTAACCCCTTGTATTTCCCTGTAGCCCACTGTCTTGCCCCTTCATGGTTGTGTCAATGTACACTTTGTATGTCTGCAGTTTATGTTTTTGATTTATTTGCAGTTTGTTTTATTTGTATATTATAATTTGTTTGTAAAGCGTATTAAGACATGTTTAAATGCACTTTAAATACTGATTTGATCTGCATCTCTCCAGGACCAGGGCTGGAACTAAAGCCTGTACTGCCTGTAAAGAGTGTTTGTCTCCCTCTGTCAGTGAGTTAGAGTACTGCAAGGCCTACACCACAGTCCCCCAGGGAAACTCAAGACCACACACGTATGCGTGGACAGCAAAGGCTGTCTCCAGAGTAAAGGAACAGCTGGTGAGAAAAGCCTCAGGGAGGAAGGGAGAGAGACAGTAGGGGATGAACTAGACATGCAATGCTCTGCGATCACCCCCACAGTCTGGCCTCTATGGTTTGATTAAAGGAAGTGCATTTATAGACTTTTGCCAGGTTCACACATTACCACACACACACAGTCCCTTGAAAAGTGAACATGTGTGGCCATTATCAGTCTGTCAGTCAGTTTAGTCAGACATTACACTCCCAGCATGGACACAAGAGCCATCCCATTCAGACTCCTCTGAGCGTGAACATTCACTAAAACACATCCCGGATGATTTCACTTCCTGTATACCAGTAAATGTATTGAGCACAGGTCAACAGGGCATATCAACGTCTTAGTGCAGGACTATTCCACTCCAGCCTTCATATATGCAGTACTGCTGGTTTTCCTTTCTCTTTGGTAGTTAAATTAATTGAATTGCCAGATTCCTCTGACAGGGAGTATTCCATAAAGTAGGATCAATGAGTTGTCTGACTTCCTAAATAGTCATAAATTCATATTTCCGGAATTTCTAAAGAATTGAGAAAGGCATGGTGTAACAGACTCCAGTTGTGGAAAAGTGTGAACAACGGAGAACAGACGGCACATTACTCAAGTTCCAGTTTGATTTATTAAAGATAATGAGAACAGAGACCATACTAAACAAATACTTCCCAGTTCAGTTGACATACATAAATAATTTTGTTCGGACAGGGTGATGGAGTAAAAATCTTTGGCACAGATCTGCAGACATTGCGGAGACATGCTACTGTATGCACTAATTACAAGAGACTGAAATAACATGGCTACCTTTTAGGAAATGACCCAGCTCAGAATGGCTCTATCCCAAACATACCCCGAGACACCTCCATTAGCCCCTATACCCTGGTACCGTGTTTCCCAATCCATTATTATGGGGCCATTTTTGTTCTAGCCCAGCACTAACCCACCTGATTTAACAAGCTAATTTATCACAGAGTCTGACTTATTGAATCTGGTGTGTTAGTGCTGGGGTAGGTCAAAGGGGGAATAGGCTAAGGGTGGATTTGTGAGTCCACTGATTCACAGACATCTACAGCACATGGGTTTCTTGACAGTAGGCTACAGATTACATTAAGAAATTCGCATTGTTTAGAGGTCAGCTGGATTGTGTGGTGGCTACCCTAAGCTTCTGGTTGCATTCCAACCGGTCTTTAAAAACAGTCCCGCTGTGCCAAAGATGCTACAACGCCTGGATTACGGGAAACTCATCATATAACATTGATACATGCGACTGATAAAAGACCGACTAGAAAGCAGAAAATACCTTCGAGTGAAAAAACAAACAAGTCCCCTTTCTGTGTGCTGCAGGGTGGTCACCGGCCACTGATCACGTGACAGGGTCCATTATCATCCTTCATGGGACATCACACACTCTGCTGTGTGATTATGTGTGTTTATTGGAGTCGAGGCGTCTTCGAGGCTTGTGGTCATACATCGGTCTGTCACTGGTTCTTGTCATGCTTGAGGGCCTGGTTGACAGCTGGAGAAAAACATGACAATAAAAACACGAGTTATTAGTTTGAGTGACACAGATCTGGTGACCGTGTGTGTATAGCTCGATTTACATTGCGGAGATGCGGGATAACTGAGTATCGTACTTTACATGTGAATTAGAGTTCCGAGCAGTCAGACTGCTTCAGATGCCTGTTCTGAAGCAGTCAGATTCTCCCGGATCATTTTTTAGCCCGACGTGCGATCATTTTACATTTGAACACACCATGGGTGACAATTACTCTACCGGTATAATTTGCGTCGGCCGTGTTGGGGAAAAACTGAGGTGTCGGGAGCTGGGCCTGTTGTTTCCGCATCTCCACAATAGAAATCTAACTTGTGGGTCTGTGTCTCACCTTCTTTAGTGACAGTATCAGCAATGTTCTTGGCCTTATCACTCAGATTGTCGACGACACTGTCCAGGGTGGCCTGGTGTCTGAGGAACACTGGACGGACCACACGGGAGTAGAGAATAGCAGAACCGTTCCATGTCACTGGAGCCATACACCACACCAGGAACAAACACTATGGGAGAGAGGGATTGAGAGAGACAGAGAGCGGGAGATTCTATGATGTTTTGGTATCCTGTATATTGAATGTCTGTGTCACACACACACACACACACCTTGCCAGCATAGTAGAAGGGGAACCAGGAGAGGAAGATGTCAGAGAAAGCCTCAGCGATACTGAAGAATCCGTAGACCACCCAGTAGGTCAACCACTGAGTGTCATCGTCTTTCTTCTTACTCTCTATGGCCTTGATTCTGATTGGACAACAGGACAAGTGATGAATAGAAATAAATAATTAACATACATCATGTTTAACCCTTCACCTGGAGCATTTGATGTGAGCATGATGACACCACTTTTCAGATATGTTTTGAGGTGCTACTTACGAGAGGTACGCTGGGTAGACAAAGCCAATCAGGTTACAGAGGAGAGAGGCTCCGTAGCCAAACAACAGATACAGACTGATCAGAGAGACCACACCTATAGACAGAGAGATTCATACCAGATACTGTCAATCTGGAAACATTTCAAAGCATCTTTATATCATCTCTCTGTGTGTGTGTGTGTGTGTGTGTGTGTGTGTGTGTGTGTGTGTGTGTGTGTGTGTGTGTGTGTGTGTGTGTGTGTGTGTGTGTGTGTGTGTGTGTGTGTGTGTGTGTGTTAGAGCAGGATGTTGGATGAATAAACAGGACAAGGCTTCGTGTGAAACTCAGTTCAAAACACTGACATTCACAAATTCAATGTTGATGTACATAAGACATCTAGTGTAACCATGTGGAATATGAACCATGGATCAGGAGTGAGATTCCACAAATACTGGTCCGCTCTAACCTAAACCAACAAACTAGCAACTACATTAACCTACAGCCGTGAACTTCACCCTCTGTCAAATGTGTGAAGGGTTAATTTACCCTTCACACATTTCAGTCAACATATGTACAATGGATTCCCATGTAAAAAAAAAAAGTCTCAATCTGAGTTTTAGAGCTGGACAGAGATGGAGAGAAGCAGCTGCTGCCTGCCATTGTAAACCTAGCTAGCAGGTAATCAGCTTTTGTTTGGTTTAGCTCCTGTTTGCATAGGGAAATCATTTAGACCTGTGGCACCAGGCTTTCCTCTGCAGGTTATAGTCCAATACACCAATCAATACACCTCATGATCTTCAAGACGGACGACTAGTTTCAGTTATGGCAGAAGGCTATATATGGTCACAAAACTATGATTTGGAAAAGCAACACTGGGCACATCAAAATTATTCTCAAATGTGTTTTGGTAAAATTCCTGATTTGGAGTGCATCGAGTGTTGGACATCCACAAACATGCAGGCACTCCCCACATATGGCCCGGGACGCTACAGACTTAATCAAAAATCCATTCCCCCATAACAGGCAAAACAAAACAGAGACTGTTTGAATACCTTGCTACAAGAGTCCTTCATTGCCATGCTACAGAGTAAAGACAAGTCGCAGAGTAAAGAGGGTTACATAGGCAGACCTGTCAACCTTGAGAATTTCCCTGAGCCCTAGTTTGGACATGACAATAGTCCTAGGCACCATTAATATAGTGACTAACCAGTGCCTTCCCCTTCCTCCACCCAACAGCTTAGAATGGCCAGTGGACACCATGTCTGAATGCTCGGTGATGTGATCAGAGTCCCTCCACAGGCAATGGTAGAGCAGACAGAGTCCCTCTCTGACTGATGGAAGACTAATAGGCTGGGGTTCCTTCTCCAGAAGAAGAGCTAAGCTACACAGTATAGCCTACAGGCAACTTCTCCTCCTGGTACTGAACACACATTGCCCGCAGAGAATTTCACACCAGACGTTAAAGTACTTCACCAGACCAAGGCGCGCACACACACACCTCTAAGGTATATTGTCTTATATACTCTCTTTATTGCATATTAGGTACAGTTAGTTCAGTAGTCAGAAATTTAATCTCAGTCCAATGTAAAATTATGTTGTTGCTCTCAGGACATGTCCATAAACATCAGCACTGGCTATTGTGCGTGTCAATAATACCTCAAAGAGGACAATATTACGACAGCAACAGAACTAGCCTGGTCCCAGATCTGTTCGTGCTCTTGTCAACTCCACTGTTGTCAATGTCAACAATGAGTGAATGAGTAGGCATTATGGCACAACTCAACTGAAGGAGCACAACTCAACTGAAGACAGCAGGTCACCTTAAAAATGTGCCATCTCAACATAGCAGTTGGTATTTCTGTAGGAGGTATAAATACACCCCTTGGCTAGGGACCAGCTGCTAGCTAGACATTGGAAGCAGCTAAAAACGACATCTAACAGTGGATTAACTGCAATCTAGGCCATCTCCGACCTTTGCCATTTCAAATGAGTGTCGTAAAATCATATTGTAGGCAGCCTAGGCCTACAACTAATGGCGATCAGCTAATGGGGATCCATAAATAAATACAAACAGTCACGTTAAAACAATATTTGGTCTGGTGACACCGTTTGTTTTCTATGGTTTGTTTGTGTTAGGCCTAACTGGGCTAGACTGCGTTACTGTTTATCAGCTGCAACAGTTGCTGGTAGGCTAGTTAGTTAATGTGACATGTCAGCAAAATAACTGTCATATGTTCCCGACCTTGCCAAACCAGCCAACGTTGCATAACGAGAAAGTAACCACAAGTGGCTAGACTAGAGGGTGAAGTTACAATGTTTCAACATTGACATAGAGCAGCATTACAACCAAGCAACTGGCAAAGTCCTACATTGCAAGTGTATTTAATATGAACTATTACCTGAAGCGATATATTTCTTCTGTATCCCAGTTTTCTCCTCCATCGTAGCTAGGAGATCTGTCACAAAGTTATTTTCATTCAAGAAAGCCTCATAGCGGTTATGAAGTTGGGCAAACATTGTTGTAGTGGTGCCGTGTTGAACTTGTTGATTTTTGGATGTGTAGCCTACACAAACACAAATCCAATCAAAATGTTACGGTCAATAAACAAGCGAAAAACGTTAAAGTATTTCATATGTTTAAAGTTTAACACACCGAATTATCCGTGCGCGCCTACAAGCTGTTGGGCATATGGTTCCAGGCAAAGCAAACGAGCGAGAGGGAGGACTTTAATTAAGGTACAACCAATCAGAAAACGATTTTGTTGCTACCTAGTTGAAGCAACAGGTGATGAAAGTCAATTTTTATTGCCTGAAGTAAAGTTCAGTTAACCATTATGCTACAGTACTAATATCTGGTGAGTGGTGGCGTTTATATATTTCTGTCATTGTTAGTGCCATGTGTTTTGGTCTACCATGCTACGTGACCGAGATTTTAACATTTATTTTAAGCCTGTTCCATAAATTAGAATTAGTCCAAAAATGAAAGCAATTGTTTGAGGATGGTGCTGGACCATATCGCATAAAAATAAATCTCGATGAAACATCTTTAAAGAAAGGTTAAAATCCAGGTCATGTGACATGATTGTCCAAAACACAGGGCCCTAGTCCTTGCACATCTATCTAGTTATTTATGCCAAGAAGCAGTAAAAGAGCTTGCAGGCCCTGTCTGTAATTCTACCAACAGCTGACCCTGAACCTGCCACTACTTGACAAAAAGCTATTCTCTGTCTGAACTGAACTTCAGCATGACGCCATTTTAGCACAAGAGGGCGCCATCAACCTGCAAATATGAGAATCAAATAAAATCAAACTTTATTTGTCTAACTACCAACTACAACATGGTAGACTTAACCGTGAAATGCTTACTTACAAGCCCTTAAGCCTTAACAGTGCAGTTCAATAAAAGTTAAGAAAATATTTACCAAGTATACTAAAATTAAAAGTAATAATAAAAAAGTAACGCAATAAGAGTAACAATAATGAGGTGATATACAGGGGGCACCGGTACAGAGTCAGTGTGCAGGGGTACAGGTTAGTTGAGGTCATTTGTACATGTAGGTGGGGGTGAAGTGACTATGCATAGATAATAAACAGCGAGTAGCAGCAGTGTACAAAAGGGAGGGGGGAGGGGGGGTCAATGTAAATGGTCATCACTATACAGTAGTTAGTAAGGCTCCAGTTAGGCTAGGCATCACTACTCATTTGTGCAGTCTGTTGGATCCTGGCTATTAACATTTGAGGAATGGTATACCAGCGGGAGGTTCTTTCTAAAATGAAATACAATTTGGGCTCAGCTTGACACAACACTTTGGATGTAATATAATGTCTGACACATCTTTTTATTTGGTGGTGAACCTACCCTTTAATACATTATTTAGTTAACCTCCTATAGTTGACCCCTAGAATGGAATGACTCACAGCTAACAGCAAAATAACAGATATACAAGTTATCTCTCTGTCACCTCTCAATCTGTCTGTCTCCTCTCTTTCACACTCAGCAGGTGTGTGTTTGCCCATAGAGTGGTGTTTTGCATAGCTGTTGAGCCTCACTGCATGCTGACACTAAGATTGCAGTGTTATCATCGTTGTGTCCAGTCAGTCTTCTTCGAGCCACAGATGATGAAGATGCTGATCATGCTGGGGTTCCTCCTGACTCCTGACAGCATCTCATTGTGGTCTACTGGTTTTAATGGGCTTCTATATGTTTGCACATGGAAGACGATTCCAATGCCTTTATTTGGATGATTGTGACTACTCAAAGCGAATTATTCACTGTTTCCAGTTCAGAGTCATTTGCACAATGTGTCCTGAATGAAGATGATGAATCAAAGTCTTCTTTTCTGGGAGAGAGTGTGTCCATCAAAGCTGTTGCAAGTTCAACTGGTATTGATGAGGACATGAGCTGGTACCTGCAGAAACCTGGACAGGCTCATAAACTCCTCATCTATAAAGTAAAAACCCTTCAGTCTGGAACACCATCTAGATTCAGTGGCAGTAGACCAGGTACTGAGTACACTCTTACAATCACTGATGTCCAAGCTGAAGATGCAGGAGATTACTATGGTATGGGTCATTTTGGCAGCCCAGAGCGTTTCACACAGTCATTTAGAGTCGTACAAAACCTCCCTCAGTCAGACTGTACAGAAACAACGGCAACCATGACTTTGATCACCATCTTCATCTGGACACTGAACTCTTACAATGGAAAAATGACATATTGTTGAGTACATTTGAAATGGCTCTCAATTAATAAATGTCCCTGCATACAATATTATGAAATATAAATGATCTCTTATTTATACTCGTTGATGAATTTATATTTTTCCTCTTCAGGACCCTGAGGTCAAGTGACTGTGACTCAGCCTCCTGTAGTGACATTTTCTACAGGAGACCCCGTCACTCTGACCTGTACAACCATCCCTAAAGTGTAAAAATGGAGTAATGGAAATGAGGGTGCGTACTGGTATCAACAGAGACCTGGAGATGCTCCCAAACTCCTTATAAGATATGCAAAGAAACTGCTAGATGGCATTCCTGCTAGATTCAGTGGCAGTGGGTCTGAGAGTGACTTCACTCTGACCATCAGTGGAGTCCAGGCTGAAGATGCAGCAGTTTACTACTGTCAGAGTTATCACAGTGGAGGTGTGTTCACACAGTGATTTAGAGATGTACAAAAACCTCCTCTACAACATTACACACATCACTTGTCATTGAACACAGAACCAAGGGCCTTGTTATACGACATCAATGAGTATAACCACTTTACTAACTCACAGAAACAATGGTTACAAACTAGTTTCATAACTCTTCCAACCTCCCATGGGCTGTGAAACAGAAACTTAGATTTCCAAGGCCCCTCTTCCAGAATAGAGCAGTACACTCCCCAGAGGGTCCCCCCATCCTGACACGACACCAGTGCTAGACCAGAGGAGGTTGGCCAGTGGACATCAGCCATACTGGAAGAGGCTAAAAGTTCAACATCATAGGTCAGATGTCACTCACAGGTAATTTCATAGGTCAGTTCACTAATATTGTGTCTTGTGGACAGGAAGAGGTTGGGCATCGGACGTCAGTCAGACTGGTAAAGGTCAAAGATCAAAAGGTCAGAGGTCAGTTCCCCAGGGAAGAGAGTAAATCCAACCTCAACATGCTACCAGACTGCCTGCCACTTTATTGTAATCAGCTTTAAGTTATATTGCCAAAGAGAATATTTGACAAAGTTTTAAGGTCAAAGTTTACATCTCTAGTGCCCACTAGAATGGCATGAGGAAGGATTAGATAGATAGTGATGTACAGCTGAAGATTCCTCATGATTTCATCAGGAATCAGCACTGAGCCAGTTTCATCATGAATATATCAGGAATCAGCACTGAGCCAGATGGAAGTCCTTCTTCTCAGTCTAGAATACCTCCAAGGTCACTGACAGGTCAGCCAGTGGCAAAGGTCAACAGTTTCAGAGTCACATGCTCAGAAACACACACAATCTCCTAATGCCTCCACCAGTACCTGTCCTGTCCTGGACATCAGTCAGTGGATAGCATTCACCTCCAGGTGATATGTCTGACCTAGCAAGGTCATATATGAAAGGTTGCACCTTGCCTCTATGCCAGTAAGTTTAGGGCATTACAGCACATTACCATTCCTTATATTACTGGAGTCTGAAGCGATGTATTTTCTCTGTATCCCAGTTTTCTCTTCCATCGTAGCTAGGAGATCTGTCACAACATTATTTTCATTAAATAAAGCCTCATAGCTCATAGCGATACTGTTCTGTCATTGTACACCTATCTAGATATGAATGTCAAAAAGCGATAAAACAGCTTGCAGACTCAGTCTGTAATTCCACCAGCAGTTGAACCTGACACTGTTTGACTAATAACTCTTTATTTTCTGTCAGAACCATAGACTTAGATAGAACACATCATTATTGTATCTGCCCCATTATGGTGTCTGTGAGAGCACAGGCAGTGCCATTGAAGTCGTCCATCTTCTTCTACTACTTCTACTGGTAAACAAACTGAAACTGTGCATTCCGCCACCTGACTGTGTTGTTTGAACAGGTATGATGCTGATTTACTGCAACCTGCAGTAATGGAATGTTTCCTCATGAGCATAATTCATTGGCTGATTTCTCCTAATGACCTGGATGGAATGATGTGATCATTCCTTAACCCATAGGAAGTCCCACCCAGTTGACTACTTCAAAATGGTGGAATCCCTCAACGGCAATGTCCATGCAAACATGGTTATATCCATCTGAGGCCTCGATCATTCTTTATGGCTTGAACTGAACTTCAGCATGATGCCATTTTGTTCATTATAGAATTGTCAAAGACTCCAGTCACTCGGCCTCCGGAGTGGAACAGTGGTCTAAGGCACTGCCTCGTAGTGCTAGCTATGCCACTAGAGATTCTGGGTTCGACTCCAGGCTCTGCCGCAGCTGACCGGGAGACCCATGGGGCGGCGCACAATTGGCCCAGCGTCGTCCGGATTAGGGGAGGGTTTGGCTGGCAGGGATAACCTTGTCCCATCGCGGCTTGGTTGGGTTGTGTTTCGGAGGACTCACAGCTCTCGACCTTCGCCTCTCCCGAGTCTGTACGGGAGTGGCAGCAATGAGACAAGACTGTAACTACCAATTGGATACCACAAAAAGAAATAAAAGACTTCAGTCACTCAAGTCATGACTGTTTTCTCTGCTACCGCATGGCAATCGGTACCGGAGCGGTTCAAGTCTAGGACCAAAAGGCTCCTTAACAGCTTCTATGCACAAGCCATAAGACTGCTGAACAATTCATCAAATGGCCACCCGGACTGTTTGCATTGACCCACAGCACCCTTTGTTTTTGCACTGCTGCTATTCGCTGTTTATTATCTATGCATAGTCACTTTACCCCAACCTACAAATACAAATTACCTCAGCTAACCTGTACTCCCGTGCATTGACTTGGTACCGGTACCCCCTCTATATAGCCTCATTATTGTTATTTTATTGTCTTACTTGTCATTTTTGTAATTTTTTTACTTTAGTTTATTCAGTAAATCTTTTGTAAACTCGATTTTCTTAAAATTGCGTTGTTGGTTTAGGGCTTGTAAGTAAGCATT